>NW_005842868.1:434152-440643 GCF_000455745.1 Alligator sinensis
GGAAAAAAAAAAAAAAAAAAAAAAAAAAAAAGCCCTGTACTCACCGGCTGCAGCAGTGGTGATCAGGGCCTCTGAGGGCTCATGGCAGAGCCCCCCCCTTGCAGCGTGGGGCAGTTGGGGGCAGCAGGGATCACCCCCCACCTGGCACCCATGCGGCAGCCTGCTGTCATCCCACATCATCTGGGGGCCATGCCCCCTGGGAAGAGCTGAGGGAAGCATTCAGAGTGCTGGGGAAAAAATCAATTAGCTGGGGAATTGAACTGGGAACTGGGATCCTGAACAATCCCCCAGCCCCCGGTTCAATTCGCCTGGGAGCTGGGGCGGTTCCATGTGTCAGCCAGAGCCCAGCAGCGCTCAGCCCCAATGGCCCCAGCTCCCATATAGTGTGCCCTGCCGAGCCGCGCTGCGCCTGCATCACAGGGTAGCTGCTGCACGGGTGCCAGGCAGGGGGATCCCTGCTGCCTCCCACTGCCCCGCACTGCATGGGGGCAGGGCTCTGCCACGAGCTCCCAGAGGCCCTGATTGCCAGTCCTGCAGCCAATGAGTATGGGGCTTTTTTTTTTCTTTTTAAGTGTCGGGAGGCTGGGACTGGGTGGGGGATAGGGCTGGGCAGGGGAGGCAGGCACAGCCCAAGGAACCACAGGAGAACCTGCATCCTACATTTGCAACCTACATCCAGGATTGCACCTGGATCCTACGTTTTATGTGATCTTCTAGAAAAAACAAGGAACAGGCTTGTGGTGAAGGCGCAGCCATGAGTAATCTGGGTTTCACTCCTCGTTCTATCCCAGGCCTTGGGCAAGTTGCGTAGGCCCAGGTCCACAAAGACACTGAGGCACCTAACTCCTCTGGAAATCCAAAAGAGTGAAGTGCCTACATATCCTGGTGCCTTTGGGAATTAGGGCTTTGTTGTCTGTGATGTTGAGCACCTAAGCCCTCACCAAGCTCAAGTGGAGCTGTGGATGTCCAGCACATCTAAAAATAGGCCTTCACCTCCTTCTGTCCAACTGCTGCCACCATTAACAGGAGAATAATAGTGTTTATCCACCTATCTGAGCATGAGCGAGAAGGGAACAATATTAATCAGCAACTAGTATACATAAGTGATCCCAGATATATGTTCCTGTCAAAAATAAAGCTTCCCTTCACAACCTGTCTGGGCACTACTGATGAGGTATAGAGCCTTTCCCCCTAAGCAAAGGGCCTGGGGTCAGCCTAGCTTGGTATCTTGGGGTGTTTGTACATGCCACATGTTTTGCCCTTTCTTGTGCTGCAATGGCATGACTGTTTGCATGAGTGGGTGGCTCTGATAAACAGCTTCAGTCCAGCTCTCTATCAGATTGTTACCAGAGTCTTGGTCTTCAACGTGGTGAGTGGATAGGGAGAGAAAGCTGCCTCTGCCCCCAAGCATGGGGAGCTGTTATAGGCCAAAGAAGAGGGCAGAGGGTTTGGCAGTCTCCAGGGTGGAACGTGACAGGGTTTGGGCATAGGCCTCTCCTTGGAAGGACCCAGCTTCCAATGGAGATGAGGGTCAGCCTGGGCCTTCCTAAGCATGTTGTCTTCGCCATGATTTACAAAACAGCATTCAGATGTTGTGGGAGGCCAAGTACATGATGCGAATCAAGCTAGGATGCGAGCATTTTACACCTCAAAGGGAGTCAACCAGCTGAGAAGTGAATCCCTGTTTAAAATACACTCTTCTTGTGCAGCACTGTTTGGTTTATGCCTCCAGAGATGCAGCACAGCATAACTGACCTTCCTATAAGACCAGCTGTTGGGCTTGGAGGCTAGGGGGCTTTGCTGTATGCTGCAGACCCCTCTAAAAGCAACTTTAATGGGAGAAAAATGATCACTGAAGCAAAATTTGTAGTGTTATGGGAAGGACCTGCTTTCCTGGAGGATGTGGTATTAGTCTGGATGCTCCAATTGCTCTCTATAAGACAGACCAGCACTGTGGTGCTACATGATTTCCAGAGTGACTTCTGAAGCCTTTGATAATGGTGGGACTGTCTCCCAAGGGCATGAGAAGCTACCCACTCCTGACAGAACTCTGCCCCTGCTTAGCCAGATTATATGTCTATTGGAAGCAATTCACTCCTTCCATTTCTCTCTTCAGAGCTGTCTGAATCTGTGGCAAGGATGCACACAAAATGTTACTGTGGTTGCCCTTTGCATCTACTTTAGTGTAAACAGCTACACAGGGGGAAGGCAGGAAGGATGTATTCCCACCAATTGCTGTGGAGCTGTCAAATGTATGCTAGTCTCAGAACAAAATCAGGCTTTCAGACGTTTTGGGGACATCTGAGATGACACCCGGGCAACCTCCTGACCCTTAACTTGGGCATCCCCAGGCATCCTCCTGACTGCTAATGCTTTGACCCTCATTCCTCTCAAAGACCTGTAAGGGGGTGTATTTCCCAGTCCTGTCTGTCTCTGCTCATGTCTGTCCCTTGACTCGGCCATAACAGAAGTGACCAGGGCAAGACAAGCTCTGTTGTGCATAGTCCAAAAGATTTCACCAGTTCTAAAACCAACTGAAAGATCCCACATGCCTGCTGGCATTTTGCTGGCACTGAAATCTCCATCTGAAAGCTGCCAAACCGTACACACGCAGACCTGGCAATTCAGCTCTTTCCTGGGAGAAGGTTACCAGCCAAGGGTGAGGACTGAACAGTGCATATAAAAAGCACTTGTTTTATTCTGCCTTGGCTATTTCTCCACCAACCCTAGTTACTTTTTGCTATGGCTGCTGAGCAGGAAGAAAGCAGGTTTGTCAGGGTGAGGCATGTTCTTTTTTATTTGAGGCATGTGAAAAATTACACCTCACCCATGCTTGCAATACAGATGGGGAACATTTTGCTGTCCGAGAAGTCTAGCTGCTGTCAGCATGCAGCGTGTTTATGCAGGGTCTAGCTAAACCCCTTACATTCTGAATGTCAGGTTCCCATGCCCCACCACCAGCAAATGTGCTTGCAAAGTAAAGGACAGAGAGCATTTTCCTTGTGGGATAAAGTGAATTTATCTCCATTGCACCAAATAGATCAGGAAATTTGAAGGAAACCACAAACAGTTGCGTGCCAATCATGCTTGGATGGGGAAGTTCTCTTGGGCATGGTGCACAGAGGTCTATTAAGGAAAGCTTGGCAAGACTGAGAATATGGCATCAGTATCATGGGTTGATCTGCTGCACACAGGTCTGTGTTCAGGGAGGGGTTAGCTTCTGGAGTTACATGCCAGAGTGGATTCTTCTATGTCCCTCTCTTGCTGACCGGTCCTTTAAGGAGATGTTGACCCCAGTTCCACTTGTGCCTCATCAGCTGCCTCCCAGCTATGGTTGCAAGGCCAGGAAGTCAGATGACAGCATGGAGATCTCGTGGTCCCATAAAAGCCAGCAGGAGTGTAGATAAAAGAATTGCTGCAGGGTGCAAGACAGCTCTTGCAGAAAATTGCAGCTCAGGAAAGAACACAGCTCCTGGTGATGCTCTGGCTGACAGTCTGTGCAGTGACATCCTGGGTTTTGAAGGACAGAGGAGCAAGAGGGGCTGCCCTTGACTCCCAGGCATGCAGCCTGGGCAGAGATATCATAGAGGTGCTGGATCGGGGGGGGTTCATCTCTTTCTGGCTTTCCTAAACTCCCTCTCAAATGAATGCCATCAGGAGAGTCGGAGATGAATGTTTAGGAATCATTCCCGACTCTTGGCATTTGGCTTGTTTATATGTGGGGGGGAAAAAAGTGACAGAAAAGTAAAACAGCTGCAACCTGTTCCTGAAGATGACTGTGACCTTCTCCTATGGCTGGTCCAAAGAGAACAGGAACCGACTGTTGCTACTGACTAGTCAAGTTCCTCCTATGAACACTGGACCAGGGTAGAGTGCTTCGCTTTTATTGCTCAAATTCCATCCAAGATGCACAGAGGGAGGACAGCAATTACAAAGCTAGTTTAGAAATGGACCCAAACTTCAGATTGCTGGAAAGCAAGTAGTCTGTGGCTTGAGCCCTTCCCTGTGACTTCTCTGAGCTGTGAGAGTTTGGTCATTTCAGTAATGAAGAATAAACAAAACCCCCTTGAAGCAACCGTAATAACCAGCATAAGCTTCTCTTTCTATAAGGGAGCAAAGTCTCTAAAGACAAAGCCTTCATTTGAGGGAAACAGAAAAACCAATTCCCAAATCTGAACCTTTGATGTGCATTACAGACCTGCAGTTATTGAGCGAGAGGTCAGTTGCTGCAGCCATTATAAAACCCATTTGTCAGGGGGTTAATAACTCTGCCAGGTTTAAGTATACTGGGCTGACACTAAGCAAACAGCTTATCAGGCCAGATATTTCCCTTCTTAAAAAATTACATTAGTAATGTCACTTTTTGTTATTTAAATATTTAATCATGTTTTTTTCAGGTGTTACCATGACAATACAATCTCCCTTGAGTGCTACATTACATCAGGGCAGCTCAGAGTATATTGGTTAGTAAAGAAAAGTACAATTCAGGGTAGTACAGGTATTTTTTCATAGCACTGGGAAATGCAGAGCCTGCCTGGGTAACCAATCGGCAGTTATTTCCACCCCCACGGAGGCAAGACGAATATCATAATAAAATCTTCATTTATGAGGCATCTTTTATTTCAAAGGCTCCTCAAGTTCTTTCCAAACTAATACATATGTTACAGATAAAGGATGACTTCACCAGCCACTGGTATACAGAAGTTATTTCATAGCATACTGTGACATGGCAAAATAATTTAGGACAAGAAGCAAGGGGGGAAGTCTCCAAACGAAACTCCAGTGGCCATTTCAGTGGCATACAGCGTGCATTTGCCAACTGAATCAGTATTTGGACTGAAAAGGAGACACAAATACTCTTGCTATGGAAGAGCTAGGTGTTGTTACATCTCATGGGATGAGACTGCAGGGAGGTGGAGCTCCCAGCTGAAAGGCCACTCCTCCAGCAACAGTCCCCATAGCCCCATGCTAAGGGAGCGCTGCCAATTTGAATAAAGAAAGATCTTGTGGGAGCAAAATCTAAAGAAAGACCAGGAAACAGAGGCCCCATAGAAACCCCAAGCAGAAAGATCAAAAGGTGAATTCTTAGTTACGCAGGTGTAAATCCAAAGCAGCTGTTCTCAGGCCAGTGACTTCACTCTGGACGTACTTTGGAGGGACATTTAGAATTTGGCCCAGCAGCTCCAGTCCTGATCCTAGATCCCCAGCACCTTTGAGCAGCTGTTCCCCAACAAACAGCTGCTTCTAACATGTCTGTGTCTACCTTAAAATGTCACTCTCGGGACCAAAGAGGGTGGCATAGTCTCTGGCTCAGTGAATTTTGCCTTCTGTGCTGGGAGCCCCTGTTTGGATAGTAGCTTGAAAAGACCTTGCTCCTCCTTTTTCTCTAAAAGTCAACATTATGTGTCTGCCTAGGAAATGCATAAGGATCACATTCTCCTGTTCACAGAAGCATCTTTTTTCACTGGAGATATGTGGTAAATGTTGCTACAGAGAGTGCAGTCCCACGGGTAGCTTTCCTGGTAAGTGTTGGACCTGGCTCTGCTCTTACTGTTTTACCCTGGGATCTCTGAATGGAATCACTGCTCTCCTTCCCGGGTGTGAGTGGAGAGTCTGGGTTGTTGGTGCCAGTGAGCAGAGGGTATTAGGTGCTGAGGAGTGATTCTGTGCACAGCTGGCTGCTACTGGGTGGGACATGACAGGCCAGCTTAATAGACAACGACTGCCGTCCATATGCAGGAGGAGCTGTGTGCACAAAGTAGTACATGGCCTTGTTCATTGGTTGCTCTAATTTAGTTGCTTATTGAGGAGCCCATTCTAGCATCACACTTGCCGGGTGATCTGGGTCAATCTGCAGACCTGCATGTTTAGTGTTAGGCTAGTAGAAACAGTAGAAAGCAAGGCAGATTTTCACTTTATAGACTAGTCAAAGTGTGTGTGTGTGTGGGGGGGGGGGTGAGCTTCAGCTCATAAAAGCTCATGCTATATAGGTATATACATATACATACAGATAGCTATAGATATATAGCACAAGCTTTTGTGGGCTAGGGATGGATGGATGCAGCACAAGCTTTTGTGGGCTGAACTTGTGCTGTATATATAACTGCATCTGAAATGAGCTTCAACCTGTGAAAGCTTGTGCTATACATATACATGCATGCATGCATACATGCATGTGTGTGTGTATGGAACTCACTTCATCAAATGTTGTGAATGGCCCTTTCACAGCTTCTGATTAAGTGAGCCCACAAAAGCTTGTGCTACACACCCACATACACATGACTATATACTTTGGTTAGTCTATGAGGTGCAAGTCTACCCTGCCTTCTAGTTGACTGCAGACTAACTTGGCAACCTACTTCTCTTTGCTCACAGTATAAGCAGGCCATACAAGTCCTTAGGGTTGATCCTTTGTGTTTGAATTTGAGAGCGAGTAACTACCATCATGCCTGCTGTCACACTGTTCAGTGTCACTTGTGGTAGGGGAAGGA
>NW_005842868.1:440674-448491 GCF_000455745.1 Alligator sinensis
CCAAATGGATAGAGGAGAAAAGGACCTTTTACACAGGAGAAAAAAACGCCCCCATCCCTAAAGGGAAATCTATTCCCTTTCCTCCTCCAGTCCCCCTTAAACCAACCAGGGAAAAGATCAAGAGCAAAGGAAAAGACAGCACATCAAAAGCAGCAAATACTGGGGTGTCTGGGTTTGTCTAATGACTTCCCCTGGGGACTTACAAGGGTAGCAGAGAATCCTGTTTGCTTTCTTTGAGGACACAGAGTCAAACATACTTGACTGTAGCATATGGGGAGAGGAGAGATTGGCAGCCAGGCCCTGACAAGACTTGGTTCCAGTACGAGCTTCAAGTGCTTCATGTCCCTAAGGAGTTGGAGGTCTATTCCCTGCACTCCTGGAGGAGACTGCTGTCAGGTAGGGAGTGCCTCCAAGACGCCAATAAACGAGAGAGCAGGAGAGCATCTACAAGCCAAAGTTGGCAGGAAATGGCAAGGGTGAATGCAGCTTAATCACAGGGAAAACCAAGAGTAGTGGGAGGAAAGACCCATCCATTGCCATTTTTGCCATGATGAAGCATTCATGAAGGCTATATTCACCTGGTCTGCCTGACTTTCTAGAGCAGCAGCATGTCAGTCTTTCTAGCACTACAAAAGGCAGGCAGCAGAATCTAGGTACAAGGGCAAGAGGCTGGTGGATGAAAGACCTGAATTTATTTCCTCTTAAACCACAGTTTCACTAAGGCAAATCTCTTATGTGCTGTTCTTTAGTTTCCTCTACATGTGAAATGGGAAGGGGGCAGGCAATGATCCTTAGTCCCTACTTTGTAAAAGCATTTTGATGTTGGTGGATGAGAACTTGCTAAATGTTATTTATTTATTCAGCAAGTACCTGTGTAGTCATGAAACCAGTGCAGATGATGGGAATTTCTCTCTTGTTCCTAAATAAGTATGTGTAGAGTCTACCTGCAGCTGTATGAGCCATCTGCTCTGTGGCAGTAAGGAAAGGGGGGAAGTTTCCTGCAGAGATCAGTGGTTAAACAGAAGGAACAGGAAAAGTCCCTAGGGTGAGGAGACCAAAAAAATGACAGTCTGAGTGGCTCCCAAGATTGAAGCTTGCAGTGCAAAACAGAAAAGCAAGCCTGGTAGGAAGCCTGTATGCCAGCTGACCTCTCCTATACAGCTCAGCGGAGCCCTCACTGAGCAGAACTAATGACAGCAAGTAAGGATAGGCTCAAAGTTTACCAAAACTTCTCAGAGGGTCTGTCAAGAAGAGCACCAGTGAAAGGGAACAGTCAAATCAAAGTCTCATTGTTGCACACGAAGAGACAACCGGTCTGTGCAAATACCCAGCTGCTACTGCTTGCAAGGCAAATGACAGACAGGAAGCAACTGGTGGATGTCACACCTCTTCACGAAAACTGACTGCAAATAGCAAAGCTGATTCTGTCTGCTTAATCCCCATCTTCCTCCCTGCCACCCCAAATAGCTGGATTACAGCCTAGAAGAGCTGTTGACCTCTTCAACCTCTGAGCACAGCTCTAACAATGAAGGCAGAACAGGCAGCTGCTTATTTGTGTCTATTACTTTGACCCAGATTAACACTGGGCCTTGACACAGAGAGAGAGAGAGGTTCACATCTTCAGCTGGTGGAAAGCAGCATAGCTTCACTTAAGTCCTGCAGTGTGCCCTTGTTGCCAAGAAGGCTAACAGCGTACTGAGCTGCATTGGTAGGAGCACTGGCAGCCGATCGAGGGAAGTGATTCTTTCCCTTCGTTGAGCACTGGTGAGGCCACATCTGGAGGACTGTGTTCAGTTTTGGCCTCCCCGCTAGAGAACAGATGTAGACAAATGAGTCTGGGCAGAGGGAAACATGACTTATGAGGAGAGGCTGAGAGAACTGGTCTTATTTAGTTTGGAGAAGAGAAGACTGAAGCGGGATTTAACAGCAGCCTTCAACTCCCTGAAGGGAGGGTCCAAAGAGGACAGAGCTGGACTGCTCTCAGTGGTGGCAGATGACAAAACAAGGAGGAATGGTCTCAAGCTCCAGCAAGGGAAGTTTAGGTTAGATATCAGGAACAACTTCCTCACTAGGAGGGTAGTAAAACACTGGAACAAGTTACCCTGAGAAGTGGTGGACTCTCCATCCTTGGAGGCTTTTACAACCCAGCTTGACAAAGCCTTGGCTGAGATGAAGTAGTTGGGTTGGTCCTGATTTGAGCAAGGCATAGATGACCTCCTGAGGTCCCTTCCAACCCTCATTTTCTATGATTTTGTGATTCTAAGCCAACACAGCAGTGCTGGTTTACCCTGCCTGAAGACCACAGCGATGTTATCAGCCAACTGGTAGCCCTTAGTACAACAGTCCTTGATGGAGTTAACTCCTTTACTTCCCAGCCCAAATGGTCACACCATCCTGAACAGATCACTAGTGGGTGGCACAACACAAGACAGCAGCAGGCACTAGCTACATGCTTTCAGGTTGGAGCTCAGACATAAAGGTGAGTGGGATGCAACCTCTACAGAGTAGAAGAAAATAAGGCATGCCTAAGTAGTCTGTAGTCAGCTTGAAGGATTTGTACCCTGTCACCAGCTAAGAAAAGAAAGCAAAGTACTCTTTTGGAAGATGTGGCTGTCCTGTCATGCAGAGATCTCCAAGCACTACCTCACAGACAGGATTTAGCTCCAGAGTTTGAAGGAGTTTGCAGTAGTTCTATGCCTCCAATTTGGCCCACACTAACTTCAGGAAGTTACTTGCCTTTTCCCTAGCCTGGAGGACCCTGTACCAACTATGACTAAGAGAACAGAAAATTAGGAGTGGTTTCCCCTGTTCCAAGTCAGACTGTAAGTGTTTTGGGGCATCTTTTTGTTCTATCCGGGGTCCTGGTCCAACAGCAGTACTGTTAGGCACAATGATGACAGATAATGAATGCATAAGGAATGTCTTTGAATACAAAAGTGTGTGAGGACCCAGTGTCACCACTGATGGCAACTGAGTTCCTTATTTTTCAAACAAGTGTTCACAGATGTTTGCAACAGATCCATTGGTATAAAGGGATGACATCCTAGAGCAGTGATCTGATACAAAGGGAAGTGTCAACAAACTCCATCTCTCTTTCTTACTAGGCTTTGGCTTGCTAGGCTTTCATGCCACAATAAAACAGAGCAGTTGGTGCATCAGGAACGTGTAGAAAGGAAAAAATGTGAATTCTTATTGCTCTGACAAGGGACCTGTAGATCCTTATTAGAATTCACAGAAGGCCATTTGGATCATCAGTGCACAGTGTGTTTTGAACCGAAGGCAAATACAGAAAAGATGTTGCTTTTGTTAGCCTGAAAGATATATAAAAGCATGTAAAGCAATAGAAAAGCCTTTAACCAAACAGAGACTGCAGACCTGCTCTCATTAGAACTGTGAATGTATTATTCATAAAGCTATTAACATGAATAATTCCTTGATATGGTACTTACACTCCTAGAAAGAGGCTTCAGTTAATCTAAGCTGTCTCTCATAAGTTTCCTGTTTCACCCATCTTTGAGCCTCTAGGTCTTCTCTTACTTTTATTTCATGATATCAGTCTTATGTAGCCCTCATGTTCTAGCTGTTTTTCTGCATTCACTGAAATTTTGACCTGTCTGCTGCATTGACTCCTTTATCAAAAAGGTCTGCTGCCCTCCCCTGATTTATACTTGTAATCTTTTATTTTCTGTTTGAGTTGTCAGCCTGTGGGTTTGTGATCCTGGAATGAGGCAGGGGAGGGGAGAAAGAAATGTGTGTGTGTACATGTGTGAACACATATTAGAGATAGTATCTTTGTGCTATTGGCATCTAGTCATTAAGTGGCCATCTTCCAGCCCCAAAGCAAATGGAATCCATTGCTGATGTCTGAAAGTGCAGTCCACTCTGGTACACTCTGCATGAATGCGCTGTTAGAGTCCCCAAGGGGGGAAGTCCCCAAGTTAGAGTCCCCAAGTTAGTGTCTGCTGTCTGGTAACTGCTGACATTCACACGAGTGATACATCCTTAGAATCAGCTGGAATCAGCTGCCAAAATCTGACCTCCAGCCAGGATCCTCCAGCCGGTGCTCAGCCAGAAGCAAGAGCAGCATAACCTGGTGACAGCTTGGAAGTCCCATGCCCAATATGTAGCACTGTGAGCTAAGGACTGCATCACCCCAGACCCTTCGTATTGTCGGTATCAAGTGAAATGAGTGATATCAAATGTAAAGTGTTTCAGCTCTGATTTACACCAGAGAAAGACTTTCTCCCCCTTTGCTACCTACCACCTACTATCTGAAGGCTCAAGTCGCTCCCAAACTTGCAGCAGTCCCCCTGGGACTACAATATGTGACAGGTATTATTCCTCTCAGCCACCCTAAGGTGCCTGGTAAGAGAGAGATAACAATGGAAGCTGGGGGCCACATACAAAAGCCCATTATAGGAATAGCATTTGTGCAGGGGGGGGGGGCTCAAGATCCCTGCCAACTCCGTGATCCATTGCAAATCCCTCCCCTATTCATATTCCAGGGAATGAGTGTTTTCAAGAACAGAGGCCTGTATTCTGAAGCTCGATCATTTTTCTGCTCTCTTTGCTCATGAGAGGCCCATCACCTGAACGTGCAAAAAAATCCCTTCAGGCCAGTGTGAGTGACAGTCCAGCTGTTCTCCAAAGAAATGTCACTGCTGCCAGCTCTCACTTCTATTTGCTTCCTCAAACAATAAAATCTGCCTGAGACCAAGCTTTCAGTGAAGCTTCTTTCCCAAGCAGAAGGCTACAGGTAATGCTTTTGCTGCTTTCCCAAACCTCTTTCCCCAGCTAGGATGTCAGAGCATCATTTTGTTCAATGAGAGTTTGCTGTTGCTTCCAGTAGTTTTCTCCTAAACCCCCAGTGAAATGCATTTGTTACATACCAGAAGCAGCAACCTGAGATTTTGCTGAAAGGTTTGCAAACATCTCTGCTTTTCTCCACCTACAATATCACTTGCACTGAAAGTCCCTGTGGTATGTTAGTCTCTGTATGATTCTGACTGTTGCAATGAATCCCAAATGCAAGGCCTGTCACCAGAGGTTATTTTAAAGGAAAAGAAAGAAGAATGAAGTAAATGCTCTTTCCATTCGACACATCACTTTCTGTCACAGCACTTAACGTGGTACAGTGCAATGCATTAACCAGCATTTGTAAACCCCAGCTCTGTCAAAGTGACATGTGACAGTTGCAATTTAAAACCAATCTAAAGATGGTTATCGGTAGAGGCGTGCTATCAGAGATTTTTACTGCCTGATTCTTGCCCCTAGTCAGCGGATAAGATTTGTAGGTGACACTTGTAAAACCACTGAGGATTCCAGAACGCACATAATATAATACCACCCGGCTGTATATTCATTTAATTAGAGATTTGCATTTGCCTGGCACTGAGCTTTCTGTATCATCTGCAACCTGAGATGATTTCTGTGCAAATACAATTATCCAAGTGATTTGTTTAAAGAAGCCAGAATCCACAGCTGATCTCTAACAGTTTCATGCTTGTCTGCTGATAATAGTGCCCAATTACTGTAAGTACTTGTTTCATTTGGAAATACTCTCTTCACAGCTTTGAGTTTCCTGCCTCTGCTCTGCTGTGGTTCTCAAGCCAGGATTTGTAACACTAGCTTCTTGATTTTCCCATGATGGGGTATGTCTACACTGTGCTTCAAATACCGGAAGGGCAGCTATAAAGGGGATGGAGATAGGCAGTTGGTTGTGGCTGTAGGGGACAGGACTAGCAATGGTCTCAAACTGCAGCAGGGGAAATTTAGGTTGGAGAATAGGAAGAACTTTCTAACTATGAGGGTGGTTCAACATTGAAATGGGCTGTGGGATCTCCATTCCTAGAAACTCTTAAGAGTAGGTTAGATAGACACTTGACTGTAATGGTTTAGTCATGGTTGATCTTGCTTTGAGCAGGTTGTTGGACTAGATGTAGATTCATAGATTCATGGATTGCAGAGTCAGAAGGGACCACAATAGATCATTGTGTCCGACCCCCTACCCCTGGCAGGAAAGAGGACCGAGGTCAGATGACCCCAGCCAGGTGACTATCTAGCCTCCTCTTGAAGACCTCCAAGCTAGGTGATAGCACCACCTCTCTTGGAAGCCCATTCCAGATCCTGGCCACCCTTACTGTGACCTCCTGAGGTCCCTCCCAGCCTTACTTTTCTACGATTCTGTGAATATGCTAATAGGTAATTACAGCAGCAGAATCGATGGGGGAATTATTTGTCCTCACTTATGGTATGCAATTTGCTTTGGCCCCATTCTACAGAAAAGAACATGGAAGTAGGAACTCCTACTCAACCCAAGACATTTGGGGCCAGATTTTCCAATGTGCTGAATGCATGACGCTGTAGGTAAAAGCAGGAGGGGCTACAGGTGCTGAATCCCTCTGAAAAAGTCAGCACTCACGTGTCCTTTGTCAGGCACCCAACATTTGGGACAACACTAACTTTAAAGCCAGCTTGGAAGCAACACATCCAGGGGTCATTTGGGGATTCTGTGCCAGTGCCTAGATTAGAAATGAATTTCCTGGCTCCCAGCCCTGCACCGTGTGCTGTGGGGAATGTGCTGACTCTTGCTGCAACACAGTGAAGTGTCCTTCAGGTTGGGCACCGTTCAGTGGCTCGGAGTTGTGTCTTGGAGGCCAAGGGGAAGAAAGGAACAGGTCATGGATGGCAGACAGCCTGGGAGTCTGCTGGATTTGCTCCATGTTCCTCCTTTCCACCTTGAAAACTAAGCCTTGGTAGCAGCCCCACAGCTACAGACACGCAGAAGAGAGCTCACACTTCCCTCAAACATCTATCAATTCCTCTGCATTTTTTAAACCTAGCTCCTTTCCCCATCTGCAGGGATAGCTCCAAATAGCCTCTTCTAGAGCCTTCATCCTCCTAGCCCCGATTTTGGTGACTTAGGCAATGCAATACCCCATCTTACGCCTATGCCAAAAGCAGGCTTGGATCCTCCCCTTAGCTCAGATGTCTAATGGGCTCTTGCCCTTCTGAAGTGATGACTTAACACTCCTAGGAACCTAATGCACTTGGAACCACCTCGGTGTGGTTTCTCAGTTGCAAGGTAATACGCTAATCTTAAGTGCTTTGATTCTGCTTGTGGTCTTAGGGCATTAGGCTTAGTGCCCTTGCTGCAGTACAGGAATCTTCTGTGCTCACGTGATTGGCAAAGCAACGTCACCAGCAGTGTCCATCTCTTCCAGAAAGCTTTCCCTAGGGGACAGTAATATTTCAGGAGCAGAAGTGACGGCTACTGTTCTCTTTTTAATAAAAGAGATGATGCTGGACTAACATTTCTGTTCACTTTGGGTTTTGCCTTCAGTCTCTGGGAAGAAGGGTGGTCTAAGGATGAGAGTATTTGCCTGGGACTTTGAAGATCCAGGTTTAATTCCCTATGACTCCCAGCATCTTACCTTCTCCGTGCCTCAGTTGCACCATATGTGAAATGGAAACAATTAGATTTACCCTTTTCATAGGGCTGTCATGAGGATAAATACAGCAAAGGTTGAGATGCTCAGCAACGCTGGCAATAGAGGCTGTGTAAGTAGGATACCTGGAATCTCTCTCCTAGAAGACTGCTTTCTGCAGTGCTGGGAATGGAAGGCTATGAAGGAGCAGATTGGTTTTGGTAATTAATTCCTAACTGCATCTTCCTAAAAAACACATAGGAGAACAATTGAAGGAATTGCTCCTGAAGGCAGTTCAAATTTATGCCAGACTCTAATAGCCAGAAGTGCAGCCCAGGGACTTCATGAATTAGGGATACAGCCTGGCCTTGCCTCTTTCTGCAATCATGG
>NW_005842868.1:448501-464084 GCF_000455745.1 Alligator sinensis
ACATGATGCCTTGCAGCACCTCTGCTCTGCTTCAGGACACCCCTGAACTGGGATGGACACAACTTGGGCAAGTCAGACTGGCTCCATGGCTTCTTTCTGACTGTTGAGTGGTACAGTGCACCATGCTGGATGATCTGGCAACAAAACAAGACCAGATTATAGGGATTCCTCCTGTGCGCTATGCTTAATCCTCTCACCTACCAGCCAAAGAAGTGACAACTCCCCATCCAGAAACTAGAGGATGAAAAAGAGGTGGTCATTCCCTTCGACCCTCCGGGAATTTTCTGGCAAAGGATTTTGTCACTAGAAAGACACATGGAAACGTCTTTCACACCTGGGAAGGAATTTTTGATCAAAACCAGATGGCACGAGGCCCAGCGCAGGCTGGTTGGTGAGGGCACCTAGGAGGGATATGGAAAAGCCAGGGTCAATCCTTAATCTAGGTAATTCAGAGCAGAGATTGTGTGTCAGGCTCATATACGCTGGGTTATTAACAGCTTTCTCATTTTCCCCCCACAAGAGTTTTCAGAGGGTCTCAATTTCTTTCTTGTGCAAAATGAAAACTTTTCCACAGACAGGCATTTTTTGTGAAGTAGAATTGCTCTTTCCGGCTTAATCCTCAGTCTGACCAGAGGCAACTGCTGGATTCCAAGAGGATCAGCCGAGCAGACCTGTGATAAGAAAGGAGGCAAGCTTCCCTGAAGTACAGCCCCACTTCACCAAAACAGTGACAGGTCAGCTCAGTTCTTCCCCTGTAGAGGTGGCATTTTTGGTTGAGATCCAGTGCCCCTAAAATATTTGGGAAGGGATTATCCTGTCCTCTTGCTTGCAGACAAAAACACCCCTATGGACTACATTTCTGTAGGCCCGTGGGGCCTTTACCGATGCCCACCTTGTTCTGTGATATGTAGTTTCTGGCCAGCAGGGTACGGTGTGTGGTTCCTGAACCACAAAAGATAGATGCTCTCCAGGCCTCTCCGCAAGCAGGGAATAAATATTTCTTACAGAAATCTCAGTCCCAGTATTCCCCAGTCTCATTGTCAGGAATTGTCCTGTGGACCTCAAGCCAGATTCGCTCTTAAAATGCAGCTGCTCTGCATCACTCTACCACTGTTTAGAAGCTACTTTATGTGGTGAGTGGTACCAAGCACCCAGGTGAGCCAGCCTGTTTTGATTTCATTACCCCTATTAATACATCCTTAGATCCCTTTAGTTTTTATACTCCACACCTTGGCCTTCATATTGCAGTAGATTAAATATTATATTTTGCCCTGCGGGGACAAAAGTAACATTCTTCAGACAACTAAACACATTAAGACTAGAGTGACTGAAAATAAAGAGCTACCAAAGATTTAAAATGACTAATTAAAAACCTTCAGGGGTGACTAATTACATCATCCACAGACATTAATCTGATTTATTCAACTTGCGAAGGATCTGCAGGGTCATCTATGAACTCATTGTTACACATTTGACATTCAGAAGATTATTTGAGTTCCCTGTGTGCAGATGATGTACTGCATCTTAGTTAGGCTTAATAAAGCCCACACTGCTATGTGATTCAAACATACCTCATTAAAATCTTTCTAAAATCCCAACAGTCAAAGCAATGGGCTTTCCCTAGAGGAGGCAGTGATGTCACACGTTGATTTGCAAAAATGCACAAGGCTGGGATGTCAGACTAGCAATTGGCTTCTGTTTTATGTTCATATTCACCCTTCCTCAACCAAGTAATGCAAAAAGAAGTCACTGTCTCAGTTTGGGAACAGTCTTGCTGGCCACAAAGTTGACTGAAGGTGTGTGCAGATTTAGGGTTTCTTCCATGACTGCTTGTGTTTATCTGGGTGATTGGAAATCTTACTCAAATATGCTCCCTGGTTGAAATGCATCCCCTTGCAGAGGTAGGCATGGAACTTGTGCACTACTAAAGTCCTCAAATTAGATCTCCAGTTGGAAACAGGATCTCTGTGCAGAGGGCAAATTGCATCCCATGTCATGAGTGTCATAGCTGCTTACCTCACTGACAGAACTGTCTTCTTTTAACTACAAGTAACCCTACAATTAGTTGTAGTTATTCTTTCTAATTTCCTGCTCAAAGAGTTGTAGGTGATTGGAGAGGCATAATTTTCTAGCCAAAGGGCACGTCGATTTGGCCTCTTCCTATCTAGGTGTTGAAAAGATGATTAAGAACAGAATTACAACCTGATGCTCAAGTGAGGCCCTGCGAGGGTTTGAACCTGGTGTCTGAGCTTTGCAGATGAGAGGACTCGAGTCCCCACTGTCAAAATACAAATGAAATGCTATACTGCAAATGCTTTTGAGCAATCTGCAGGGAGGTGTTTGTGGAGTTCTGCGAGCAATATTGCCGTGATGTTCAGGCCCAATCCTACGCCAGCTCAGCTCCCTAGCAATGATCTAGGGAAATCTAGCAATGATCGAGGGTGTGCTCAATCACCTTTATGGATCAGGCCTCTTATGGTGCTCCAAGTGTTAGGTCCTGGCCTTCCTGTTACAGCTCTGACACCGCAAGGTATTTTCCAAAGGAGATGACTACCAGCCTGATTTTGTCAGGGGTGCTGGCCACTTGCAGCTGCAGTAAACTTTTGCTAGAAGCTCGGCTCTGTATTCTCAAGTACAAGATTTGTAAAGCTACTTGCACGATCCAGTTTCAGGTCTGTTATGTTGTGCGTGCTTGAATTTAACATAAACATCTAAGCTTGAAAAATGTGTTTTCTCATTGGCTTTGGCATAAGGCTTGTTGCTTCTTTAGAAGGCAGCTTCCTATCTTCTGGCAAGCGTGCTATAGAAATGATTTAGAGCGCACATTTTGCCTTTATTTTGCTGAACAGTTTGATGGTGTGAATTCTTCAAGTATCCTGGAAATTACAAATCTAGCCACTGCTGTCAGTCACTCAATTCACTGCGGTAATATAACCCACATCAGGTTTTTTTTTTTGTTTCCATTGACAATGGGAATTGCAATCTTGTCTGATTGCAAGTGCATTTTCCTGGGTCTAAAAACAGCCCGTTTCACGGAGACTTAATAGCTGTCACAGAGTACAATGATTATATAAACCAAGTGGAACTGAGGTACATGCTTGCACCCATGCTGCATAAGCGGTGCTTGAGTTTGCAGTTTGCTCCCTTTCTGTTACAGTTTCTTACTTTAACTCCCACTTTAAGCCCTTGTCTTGAAACACTGTTGAGAGAATCAGAATTGAATCAGCATCAGCCATATTATTGCTATTGTTAGATCCAAAAATAAGATAACAAAGCAATTGTTACAGCACTCCCCAGAGCTGGAATACTTATTTCTTGAATAAAGGGAAGCAAGGAAGGGACTCTTCAGTGACTCCATTTCCAAAGAGCTGAAACGCACATGAGATTTAACCCCCACCAGTGTGTCAGATAGTTTACTATGCCTAGATTTTGGTTGTGCAAAATGGTTCTTTGCAAATTTGCTTGACTTCTGTCACTTGTCTCTCAACTCTAATTTCAGCTTGGAACTGAGCGAACGTAATCCTGTTTATTTTGTGATGCGGCGCTTGTCTGGGCACACGGATCCTACCTACAGCAGGGTTTCTGTACAGGAAATGCATTTTTCTTACTTTGCAAGCTACTGAGCACCATTTGTAGAAGTACTGTGCACCCAATTACAATTCTGAAAGGGGATTTAGGCACTGGCGAGCTGCCGTGAATCACGGTCATGACTGCTCTCCCAGAGACTTACCCAAGCTAGCTTTCAGTGAGCTAGTTCAGATACTGCTCGTGGCACATCACTAGCAGCGTGAAGCTCAGTGCTGGCTCACCACCCAAGGATTCACTCAGCTTCTCGCCTGGGTTTGGCAACCCACACAGAGCCCTGTGCCGCTGTAGTTACGTGACCAGCAGCACCCAAGCAACGTAGCTTAGAGCTGACTTGGGTATGTCTGCACAGGTTGGAATCAGAGCAGTGTCTGCTGTGTAGACATAACCCAAGTCACTTTGCAAGTCAATGTCATTTGGGCTCCCAAATCATTCAGGGCTCTTGCAAATTTAACCTGCTGCATTGGCTGTTTGAATAAGACACAGATAAGACTGCATCAAGGACCTGTGCATAAAAGAAAGACATTGGGACCATTAACTGAACAGAAGTTCTGGCCCAAGCTTCCAACAACCTACTTACAGTTCTATTATGGAAAATACATATTGGCACGTATGAATTTGTGACTCCTGGCTCCAGTGCCAAGTCTCAGTTTTCATTAGGAAGATTCCCTCTTCAAATGAGTTATCTTTACAGCTAACAGTTATTAAATAGGACTGTGGGTTTAAAGCTGAAAAAAAAGCTACTAATTAAGCATCCTACTTCACTGCCTGTACTCTGCAGCTCCATTCAGGTTAGATTCAAAATTGCAGATGCTTCTGGGGTAGAAGGGAACCAACAACTATAGCAGATAGGTGGGGAGGGAGAGAAAAGTCAAGGGAACCTGTGTTACAACGCCTCCCGCTCTCCTCACTAGCGTGAAAAATGCAATGGGCTTTCTAATACCCAGACAGAGCTGACACGATCTTGGATTAACTTTTTCCTATTTGCCTTTGTTTTTGCCAAGTCAGGCTTGATCTCTCATTCCCATCTGTGTAACCCCATTAACATTAGAGGCATTATGCCTGACTTTTATTTCACCCTAAGAGAGAAAAGGATTAGCCTTTACTGCAGGAGAAAGGAATAAAAACAAACTAATAAGCCTTGTGTGACAGTACCTTTCATAAACTGGGGGTAAGGGAGGTAAATTCCCTGATGAAAATTTTGTTAGCACTTTGCACTTTACTTTTCAATTCCATTTCATGTTTTAGCCAATAAGTCCATATCTGAGAGAAGAGTCTGATTTTATCTTGTTTCTTATGACTGACATCACGAGACTGGAAAGAGGGGCCAAAGAGAAAATGCTAGAACACAGTGGTCTCAACGAAATATTTCCCCCCTGGTCACAGAACAGATCAATGAAGGACGTGATACGGGGCTGAAGAACTCCCATCCTCTACTCTTTGGCTTTGACCACTGGACCACTGCTGCTCCCTCTTCATCACCAACCTAGGCTAAGTGCCTGGGTGAATGTAGTCTTCCTTGCCTCTGCACTGCGCTGGCCACTTGCTGGATTTCTCATTAAAAAACAAAATGCCAGCAATATACACTGATACCTGGGTAACCCCATATCACGGCCACAGAGAAAACAGGTGTGTATTGCTCGCTACAGTCTGCACTAACTGCAGGACAGATGCAAGACAATTCATAACAGAGCCTGTCAATTCGAGTTAAACCAATTTCCACTCAGCTCTGAAATCTGCACCCATCTAAGAACAACATGAAGCAGGAACAGAGAGCAACAGACCCTTTTCCAAAGAGAGTAGGCAAACCTGGAAGTTTTTACTTAGCTCTTTCCAAATGAAATCAGACAAATAGTCTGGATCTCTAAGACCTACCCCTGCATGCATGTGTTAAATGTATGTTCAGATACATTTAGCATCATTAGATGATACACCATGGTGCATTAAGCATGGATTCTGAGTTAAAATGAAGGAATCCAGGAAAGTTAACTATTTTAAAACCAGTGAGAAACAGCAGCGGGACAGCCCTTAGATTTCCAATGATGGTGATAACGATAGTAGGCTACACAGAGGAACTTGGTCAGACAGCCTTCCCTGCGGCACTGTAAAACAGCCCCTTTGCATTAAGCTAACAGCATTTCCCCAAGAGCATCACCAGGTGAGCTGGGAGTCCAGAGGGGTTGCACACTTCCTGTCTTGTACAAAAAGGTGTGTGTGTGTGTGTGTGTGTGTAAAAAGATGAAAAGGCAGGAAGCAGGCATGCTTTTAGCTCAGTGCCTCTCTTGCTTTCTGCGTGCATGGTACCCAAATTAGGAAGAAAATCAACCAAGTACCAAGACAGCAAAAAGACTTGGGGCACTTGGCCAGGCAGGCAGGGTTGCTGGTGACCTGGGTATTCTCTGGCAGGGGTTTCTACCAGCTCTTATGACCTGTCCGCAGCCCCACAGCTCCATCCCCAAACCCAGCTCCATGCAGAATGCCAGCTCTGCCCCTTGAACAGGGGGCTTTGCAGGTACCACATTGCTGCCTCCTTGCCCCCTACCTGTTCAGTGAGGAATCAGAGGCAAATGACTTGAGATGTGGGGCTGGCTGGCAGCTGCCACCCCCCTGCCCCGCCATGCGACAGCCCTCACCTGTCCATGGCGATGGCGGTCATGGAGTAGATGCTGGCGAAGACGGCGGCGATGGGGAAGAAGTTGTGGAACTTGCAATAGAGCAGCCCGTAGTACCACTCGTTGTGGATGGCGTAGGTGAAGTTCACCACCGTGTTGAAGGCGGCCATGGAGGCCTCGGCGAAGGCCAGGTTCACCAGGAAGTAGTTGGTCACTGTCCGCATCCTCTTGTGCGCCAGGACGATCCACATCACCACGATGTTCCCCACCACCGAGACCAGCACGATGAGCGCGTAGGCTACAGCCCAGAGGGCGATCTGCCAGGCGGGCTGCACAAACTGGTTGTCCTGCGTCCCATTGAGCGTGCCATTGTGGGACAGGGCGTAGGCGAGGTCCCCCTCCACCTCCAGGATGTCGTCCATCCTCGGCTCAGGGCTGCGGGGGCATCCCACGGGGCTCAGACACGCGTGGGGCCGGGGCTGGGCTGCAGCATCCTCGCTCCCGGCACCGCGATCCGCGCCCGCTGCTGCCGGAGCCGCGTCCCGGAGCCGGGCTGGCGTGGCAAAGGGGCTTTATATATGGGCTGGGCGGCAGCGTCAGGAAGATGGGCAGAGCCTCCCGCCCCCCAGCCCTGCCCCTCTCCCTCCAGCTGGCCCCTGCCCCGAGCCGCCGGAGCCCCTCCCCTGCAAAGCCGCCCCAGGCAGCTGCGGCAACCGCTGCCCAGATGTGCGCGGCGGGCGGGGGGTGCCCGTGCACGGAGCTCTGCGCAACCGGGGCTTGCTCCCACGTCTGCCACCGAGATGGGGCCGTGCCTTGCCCTCTCTCCGGCACCCCCTTGCAGAGCTGGGCAAGGGCTCCAGCTGCAGCGGTGAGTTGGGTCCTGGCGAGCTGCCTGCCCCCACCGCCCGGCTCTGTCTGGATGCATGGCACAGGGCTGCGGGAGGCAGGGGGCTGCCACTTGGGGACCCCAGGCTGCAGGCTCCTGCGGGACGTGCCCACTTGCAGACCTGCCAGGTCGTGGGTCCGTCTTGCCCAATCTCCTGGGTCACACTGGACGCTGGAAGGGAGGCTGAGCTGGGTCTGACCAGGGTTTGTCCCCCTGCTTGTGTCTCACCCGCAGCCTCCAGCATTGAAGCTCTAGGAGGGTCTGATTCCCAGGCTGTGCTCTTCACTCTCAGGCTCTCTAGCTACCAATGCCCCTCTCCTCCAAAAATGTCCCCCATCCCTTTGTGAATCTGGCTAAACTCTCAGCTTCCACCCAGACCTGGACATAGGCATGGGCAAACCGGGTGGCCGACAGAAAGGAAAAAATTACAATTACAAAAAAAAATGTTAATATTGCACATATATGGGACTGGCAATGTTATCAATTGAGAATGAACTGTTTCAAGACATCAGTACCACAGATGTGATAAAGAGTTTTGCAACAACAACAACAAAGTCATTACCTCTGGTGAAGAGGGGTCCGATACTAAAAGTTCACCCAGGGCCGCCAGGAGTCTAGATGGGGCACTGCTTCCACCACCTCTGGTGGCAACAAGTTCCACGCTTGAATGACACACTGGGTGACAAAGAACTGCCTTGTGTTAGTGTTAATGTTAATGTTACTATCTGCTATTTTCATTTCATGACCCCTAGTTCTTCTGCTTGGGGGGAGAGAGTCCATAATAAATCCCTGTTGACTTTCTCTTCACCATTTTGCTCCAGGCTCTCACACCAGAATGGCAAAGGACACTTGAAATGGGAACAGGGAACCTTGCCACCTTCACGGCTAGCAGTGTGGTGATATCCAGAACCGGGTGCCAGCTACCAGCTGTTCTGTAGCCTGTGTGGACAAGTGTCCTTAACTCTGATTTTCTATGCCCCTCCTTCTGGCAGGCTCTGTAGTGAAGCCGAGCCATGGAGACTTGAAGCCTTCACTCAGCAATGTCCAGGTGCCAGCAGCGGGGGGCTGAGTTCTAGCATGAGCTGAGATTGTCTGTGATGTGCCTTTGGGGAAATAAAATAAAATATTCAGGACAATGGTCACAGCTAGCCTGTAGCAGAAGTGAAGAATTCCTTGTACCAAAGAGATTGCTTGTACCAAGAGGTTATTTTGCCATTAGCTTCCAGAGATGTAAAGCCAGCCCCTTCTATATGTCCTGACTCCGCTGAAGAAGACAGTGGTACTTTCTAATAGCCCCAGCCTGTCTCAGGGATGCAGACACAGTATGCAGTGGTCTGTCTGCCAATGCAGCATTCTTCATGATTTTCTCACTCCCTCAGCAATTGCATTAAGCTTATGCATGCACACAGGTTTTGTACCAATAATTGTGACTATCTGTTTCTACACCCTTCCATCTATCCAGAAAGTGCATTGAGACCAGCGTCAACTGGGAATGGAACTTTTCTTTCATCTTTCAGGCTTCTTGTTGTGCACAGTTTTAAAGTAAGCCCATCCATCACGATTTGCATCGATAAGGGCTGTGCTGGGATTTAACAAGCACATACAGCACATACAGCATTAAAGGTGCACGGGCAGGGGCTTGCCAGCAAATTCCTCTTTCGAGCTGGTAGGGAACAAAGCTAATGATATTGAGACACAGCTAGATGGAAAACCCATATGAAATCCTTACCTTCACAGTCCATGAAACGGAAGCAGCAAATCTATCCCTGCAAGTACCTGCAGGCATGCTTTGGCCCCCAGACTAGAGGGTGCTTTAAAGATTGATCCTTTATCTTCTCCTACTTTTAAACCCAAGCAGAAGGCAGGGCTGGGCAGGACCTTTAGGACTGGCTCTTTCAGGAAGGCATGAACTTTTGTAAGCTACAGCCAGAAAAGCCAAAAGAAAGAAAAAAATATGCAACCTTTCACTATCTGCTCACCATTTTTAGTTCCTACTGACCTCTTATTGATCCCAGTTAAACCATTATACATCTAGGATCACTCCAGCAGGCCCAGCTCTCCTTTTACATATGCTGGCTTTAAACCAAAGTAACTCCATCTTCTTCAGGGGAAATGTTCCCCACTGCTTCTCCTGTAGGAGACGAATCTCATTCTGGGATCTTAAAACCACATTCTAATGCATCAGCATTAGACCTCAACATAGGACCTCACTCCTCATGGAGTCTCTCTGAGTTCAGTGGGCTGGTTTGCAGAGTATGGTTTTGCTCCACATGAGCTCTGAGTGAAGGTAATGAAGACTGGATCCTATAAGGGGATCACACTAGACCAGTAATGCTCAACCATGCTGCCATAAAATACTTTTAAGGGTGCTGCAGAATGCCGCATAATAGTAGCACCATTAGGTATGCAAACACTTACACATGATTCACAAGATAAACCAAGAAATTTCAAATAGAAATCCATCATATCCATCAACTTCTGACCTGTAGTGGTCTTTCTGAGTCTTTTGCAACAGAAGAATGACTCTATCATGTTGTTTCATGGTCAAGAAATGTGTGAAAGTTAAGAGTTTTCCAAGGGGTGTCTTGAGTCTAAAACTGTTGAGAACCCAGGTCAGCTTTGTGCCCTATTAAAGTACAGTTGTTGGACATCACCCATGATTTCATGCAAACTCCAGTTGCCTGTGGACACTGTTTTATGCAGATGCACTTTATGGTAATGTATTGTGATTGCATTTGGTATTTTAGATGTTGAGTGTCCCCTGCTCACAGCCATCAAAAGTGAGTTTTTAAAAGAGTTCATCATCTATTCTTTTTTCATTGACCTTCCTTGAGAATGTTTTCAGAACTTGGCTTGGGTTTTTTGTCCCTTTGCCTTGTTAGAAATATAACAAAGCTGTAAAGCTGGGTCAGAGGCAATTGCTTCTTTATATTAGAGTTTTTATTCTCATTGCTTATCTGTTTGTGGCAATTCAAACAGCCCTTAAGGTCTGTAATCTTCAGTGGTTGAGGGCTTGTCTACACAGGGAGATTTACCAGCATAACTATGCTAGGATAATTACACCAGCATTACTCCCTATCTGGAATGCCAGCTTCTGCCTCAACTTACAGAGCTTTGAAAGAGGCATTGATTAAACCAGAAAGAGGTTTATTCCCTCTGGAATAAGAGGTTTCCTGTGAGAAGTTACAACAGTAGCCCTCTAACAGTAGCACTGTATTTCTGTAAAATTTCCCAAGGCATTATTGACAGGTTCATTTTGGTTGAAGTCGGTGAGATGGGTGCAGGGGACCCTATGTTTAGACTTTATTAACCGTTGTTTTGCTGAACTGCAGCCCATGTGGTTCAGCGACGTAATTAAGTGCTATCCAGGGTTGCAGGATCAGACAGTAACTTAAGTGCTGGTACTTTTGTTTCACTAACAGTTTTTCCGTGTACTAGAAACATGATAGCTCAAGACCCATTTGATTTAACAAGTGAAAAGTGGTTTCTAACAAGTCACTCATACAGTTTAGTATTAATTTGAGACTCCTTGTAGCTCAGATTTCCTCTGAATGCCAAAGCCACAGTTGCAAATAGCAGTTACAACATCCAGCAGTTGTACCTTTTACCGCTCAGTGGTCTGAAAAGCTTTTGCTGCCTCCAGTACACGATCGATTTATAGAAGGCAGGTCTATTTACAAGCAATCTGTTCCCGTGTATACATTCTTGAAGGATTTTCTTTTTTAAAAACAGAAACACAAGAAGACTGTCTCCCAGCTCTGATAGAATCAGTTTCTCATGGATCAATAAATGACATTCCATGGTCACTTTTGTAATATCTTTCAGCCAAGAAGACTAAGCCATCAAATAAACTGACTACCTGTCTTGTATGCAGCCCAGCCCAGCCGCTGGCTTCTTTACTTTTCGTTCCATCCAGGAAGAGCACACACCGACTGCTGAAACTTCCTTAGCCTGACGAAGGGTTTTGAACCCAAAAGCTTGCTTAATAACTATTCTCCAACCATTTGGGTTGGTCTAATAAAAGATATCAGATTCACCCAAGGAACCTTGTCTGCCTATCAAATAAACCTAAAGCCAATGGGTGATGATTGCTTAAGCCACCCTTGAAGAATAATCTCAACTTCCAGCAAGAGACAACTTCGAGTCATCTTGAAATCAAATTTAACTGAAAAAGAATCTCCAGATTCACATTCACCCATCACCCAGATTTCCAATACCATAGGTACTGGTTATCTCGTAGAGATAACTGTAAGCATAGAGGGAGCTTAGTGCTGTTTAACCTGTTGCCAGCAGTGGGTAAAATGCAACTCTACTTATGTAGCCACTTATTTCCCCCATAGATAGGCCAACATCCAAGTAGCACCGGTGTCTGGCAGCAAACAATGGTTGTGCAGTGAAAGTGCCTGCAGCGCAAGAATTAAAAGCGTGTAGAGTTTGTTATAGTAGGGCTGGAAGGTTGTTGTAGCCATGATGGTCCAAAAAATGTCTGAGAGGCAAGGCTTTCTTGTGATATCTCATATTGGACCAACTGTTCAGAGAGCTATTCAGAGCTGAGGAAGGGCACCTGATCCTGAAAGCTTGTCCAGCAGCTTTCCCCATTATACAGTTGTTCCAGTAAAAGATACAACAAAAAAGCCATGCCCCTTAGTGTTTGCTAGAGTGTTGTACTGGTCTTCAGATATGTTACATGCCACAGGTCATTGAGAATAAGGCTGCAGGTTATCATGGTATCATCACAACTGTTGGTGAGACTTGGCCCTGAATGAATCTCATCAGATCCATGCAACCCCAAACTTTGCGGAAGAAGTCTAAGCTTCGTGAATGGACCCATCTCTATAATAGGCCAAGCCACTGAATGCATGTATGCATTTATGCATGTTTGTACCTAGGTATCCAGGTTGTAGCTGCATTGGTCTAGAGAAAAAGGCAATCAGGACTCGTAGTAGAGATGATATCTTCTATTAGACCAACAAGGTTTTTGCAAAAAAAATCCTTTAATTGCTTTAATTGTTTGTACCTATGCATCTATATTAAATGAAAGCAAAGTGAACACAGAAACCACACATACTTTAGTCATTCACACCAGTCCAAACTGAATATTTAGCCCATTTTGAGCTCTGCAAGTGAAGTGTGGATGGAGAATTAGTCCCTAAAACTGTACATCAACTTATAAATGGGAAAAGCATGCGCAGAACCTTCCCACTGACTCCTTGCTCCACTCAAAGTTATCCCTCTAATCTGGAGAGCACATGGAGGTGATGGGGTCCAAGTACGAATCTTGCATTTGTGTAGGGCATTGGACTGGATGAGCTTTGAGGCCCCAACTCTATATTTCTGTGATCATAACATGGGTAGTTTATGTGCTACAGTAGCCTTAACAAGCAAGGAAGAACAGCATTAAATATTTGGGATTTCTTAAGTGTTGGTACCCTGCTTACCAGCATACTGTTGGAACAAATCCAATAGGAGTTTCCCATCCTATCATCACAGCTAGGTGGAACAATTAAAGGTTAAACGATACCATATGCCACTGTGTGCATCCAAAGCAGCATTTTACAGCAGGATGCTCTAAATAGGCTCATCAAAGCAGAAAACAAGTCAACATTAGTCCCACCATAACCAAGGTCTATCAAGTCATTCACTTCTTAAGTCTTCCTTCATTTATCAGCTGATGGATTCCCTGTGCAACAGCCCTCTGAAAACGCTAGGTGCTGTGTATTGAGTATGTATTGAGAGCCTACCAGCATAATAGAGATCAACCATTGAATACTTTTTACACTGAAATCACTTGCCGCCTATTAAATGCTCTGCACGTTCTCCCTAGCACGTCAGCATCTTTATTCCCATTCTACTGATCAGGTAACTGATACACTGAAAAAAAAAGAAGGCACATGGTTCAGATGTACGACACCTGAATGCCTAAGCAGCTCTTATCTTGTGAACTGAAGAGCAAGAAGAGGAGGGTATTTTGTTCAATAAAGTGCTTCAGGGAGAAGCTATAACTGCTTGACTAACAAGCAGTCATCTGAAAGTGCTGTTATAGGGATGGTGTGTGGTCTTATCTATGGGAGGGTGAGGTGCGGATCACACAGAAACCAAAAAAACTTCCTTCCAGGACCCCATATTTAAATGTGGGGGCAGAGATCAGAATCCAACCAGTGAGTTGAAATCATGGGAAGTGGTGAAAAGGAGAGAGTGAATGAATGGCTAATAAATGAGAGAATCTATAAGATAAACATTAGTTTGGGAAGAAAACACTACAGGAGACACTATAAAGTGCTCTCCTGGCATGAGGCAGGGATGGAATAGATGATTTAATGGATTTCCTGAATTCTGTGAGCAGTTGCTGTGGATTTGGGCAGGGAGACAGAGTGGGAAGGTCAATCTCAAAATGAATGATACTGTAAACTCAGCATTTTGATAGGTGTTGAATGGACCGTCAGCTGTTTGGGTGATTGCCTCCAAATATTAATTATCAGGCTCCACATGTGTGGACTCCCTACAACTGGTTGCAGGTGCGTGCCAAATATCAGTCCAAAGTTGATTAACGGGGCTGGATCAAGGCAGGCATCTCTCCAGGTCTGCATCCCCGTCCTCCCTAAGACCTTCCTGCAATCCTAAGGAGGTTTCCTGTTTTAATGAACATGTCAGCCAGGCCTCCCTTAGGTCAACAGAGGAGGACTTGAAAGTAGAGCCAGGCAGTGCTGGTGTCAGGAGAGCCATGTGCCAGCAACTTGCAATGACTAAGTACCGCAGAGGGGCATGGAATCCATCTGGCAGTGGTAGTGTGATATAAATAAGATTAATGGGATTGAATTGAGTCCAAGACTCAAGCTGAACACCAGGAAGCATGGTATGGCAGAAGCCGAAACAGAAGTCAGGAACCCCTGATCCCAATCCCATTCTCTGCCCATAGGCTTGTACTTTATCTCCAGTTCCTTGGAGTGTCTTGTGGTGAAGGCACCTGCATTAGGGTTTGTTAGATCTGGGTAGAGTCCCTACCTGTGTCAGACTCGCTGTTAAGCCCTGGGCAGTATCTACCTCTGTGTGTCTCACTTGTCCATATATACATACACACACACATATACACAGAGAACATATATATGTTCACTGAAGTGTGTGTGTGTATGTGTATATAAGTATGTATAGATATAATATACACAGCGTGTGTGTGTGTGTGTGAACACCATTCTCCTGCCGCACAGACATACCTGTTTCTGGGTAAGTTCATTAAGAAACAGGGCAAGGTCAAATGCAACAGGGACGGGGTGGGATGGGGATAATTCCCTTTCCTTGCTGTGTCTTTACCAGTCTGGGAGATTGTAAATGCGTTGCCTTGTGCTTGGGGGGCTCTGCTCATTGCGCGATCAACTGCTCCTTCAGCCTCTGAAATGAGTGTGATTTTCACTTGTCCCACGAGGTGGCAGCACGGCCAAGAACTCTAGCCATGGTCCAGCTGCTGGAAAAGTGACTTTAACAGAAAACGTTTTGAGGTATCGGCTTTTAATAAAGACTTGAGTTCTTTAGCATGAACTTGGCAAGGAGGAAAGGTGACGTTCCGCCAGCAGCAAGGGTTTTAATTGGTCTACCGCACAGATGCACCACATGGACTGGGAGTTGCTGAGGCAGGTGAATCCAGTGCAGCTCAGCTAGTTTATTAAGACAATCAAAGGTCATAACCAATTAGCAACAGCAGGTAGTTCCCAAACCTGGGTTTGCTGTGGCGTAGCAGCAACTCGCGTGGCACATGCAACCCTTTATAACCCGTCCCCATTTATCACACAGAGTTAGCTTGCGTGTTCAGACCTTTTTCTCAAGGAGAGGCCAACCTGGCACACCACAGTGCTCAGCACGCAATCACTTTTCCTGGCAACCTTCTGGCACTGTCAAAGGAAACGGTGCAAGACGCACAGTATGCCTTGTTCTATACAGAAGGAAAAAACAACATGCCTTACTAAATAACTCCTAAGAGGCTCATCGTAAGTAGTTTAGATAGGCCAGTAACATTGTTTTGTAAGGCGCTATGGGAGTTTGGTAAATAGCTTAACAGTGGCATCTAATGCTATTTGTAACATCATAACAGGCTTCCATTGCTATCCAGCCAGTGTCTCACCACTCGGCTGGGGTAGGAACATTTCTAACAGCAAGAGTTCATTCTCTGTAGCCCCTTTTACTCCACGGCAGCATTAACATCTAAGCCCAGCCACTTATCACATCCTCAGCTCTACAGCAAGATCTCTTCTGCTTCCAGCACCCCAGGTACAACACAACTGTTCCCCACAACCACATTCAAGTGTTCTCTGCATTAAGGTAAGTTGCTTGTAGACATTGAGTTAAAAAGAGTCTCTTTCTACCGGAGTGAAGGAAACTTGTCTAGTGGCTAGAACACTACACGGAGACTCCTGTAGGGCACTGGGCCACTAGCCTGCAAGGTGACTTTCATAGATTCATAGATGTTAGGGTCGGAAGGGACCTCAATAGATCATCGAGTCCGACCCCC
>NW_005842868.1:464115-469051 GCF_000455745.1 Alligator sinensis
GCTAGATGCATATCCAACCTCCTTTGTGCAAGACCCTTCTCTCTGTGCCATGGTTAAAAGCTTCAGCTCAGAGTTCAAGTAGCAGAACTGTATGTGTGAATGAAGCTGTTAGAGCCAAGGCGGAGCAGGTGTGCTGGGGTGGTTGGTTACTAAGGCCTCTGAAGTGCCTCTACTGTAGATGTTCCAGCCTGAAGGCGAGACTTCCTTTCTTTAAGTGAATGTGATCAAAGGACATAAAACTTTCCTTCTTAGTTAAGCAATTATTTTGAATGGAAATAGACATGGAGGCTTGGGGAAATTGGCACAGCTTCTTGCAAACATGAGAATTTATTAATGTTCGCAAGGTTGTTTGAAGAGGCCAATATGCTTTGCTGTAGGAATATATTGTGTCTTTCCTTGCAGAGATCCTCTCCGTGCTTCATGCGATATAGCTCAGGGGAGTTTTGACGATTCCTACGGGCATGGTACAAGGCTTTCGGTAACAGAGCCATTGACATCAAAAATCAAAGACCAAGAATTGTCCTGCCCCGAAATAGCCATTTACTGTAAATTTTCAGCACTCTTCTCTAGCACCGGAACGGGAGGGAGTGTCACATTCCCACAGAATTGCAGGAAGCTATGGATTGTGGTGCAGGGTTCCCTATGGAGACTCTCAAGGCAGACAGAAGCCATTAACAAAGCTGTCACTTGAGAGGAAAACCCTATTGTAAGTCTTAGCGAGCTTCCCGAGATAAAAGAGTAACCCAGACTCTCAGCATAGGCAGCTTTGCCTACTTCTGGCTGATCACCAAATCACACTGGTTAAGCAACAGGTTCCTCAGAATGGGAGACTGGGAGATTCAAGTATAAGGTGAGATTCTGCCATTAGTGATGTTAGTAAGCAACCTGGACATATAGCTAGGAGTCTTTTTCCTCACTTGATATACAGAGATTTAGGATTTCTTATTATATCCAGCCCCACCTGCTTCTAAGCTACAATATAAGCAGTAGTCACAGGTACTGGAGTACAGAGCTAAACCTCAGAGAATACTTTGAGGTAGCAGTAAGCTCAGTCAGCTTCTGGCTCATTAAAGCAAGAAAACCCAACACCAACAACACCCCCCCCAAGCCCACAGGACAATAGCTATCCACCCCAATCTTTCAACAAACTGTGGGCTGATAGATACTAATGAGATGCTATTTGCATGTTCCAGCAAAAACTTACTGAGTTCAGCCTCTTTATTCAAGGGGCTGTAATCTCTCCCCATAGGTTAGCACAGTTCTTCCTTTTTTTTTTTTAGTTCACCCCCCCACCCATTATTCCTGCATAAAATATGGTTACTTGTGATCAATAACTAGATTATTCAGCCCTGAAAATGCAGAACATGCACTAAAAGAGTAAAATAGCTTTTATCAGCTTACTACCTACAAGGATTTTTCCAATAAGACACCCCTACACACCTGCAAAACCACAATGTATACAAATAGCCAACAAACCCCACTATTCCACTTTTAATCTATCAGAATTTCTTAATCCGCACTAATCATTCCCACCACGGGGTTGCCCTTTTACAGGAACTCATCTTCCAGCATGCCTTGCAGGTTGTTTGGATATGGCTTTTTAAATTAGGCAGAGCTGAGCTTCTCCACTAAAGTGATCCTTTTTTCAATCAAATGCTTCTGGCTTAACCTGCCCTGTTGCAGCTGTTGAGCACTGTTCAACTTCCGCTGTAGTTTTTTCCCCCCCTGTTTATTTCTGAGGATGTTGTATGTTTCTAGCTCCTTTGGGAACAAAAACCCCAGTGGGGAAATGGAACAGGAATACCGGGGACTTGGTATGGTCCCTGACTCAGGCAGATGCATCTGTTTCTTCCTGTGGAGCTGCACCGGATTACATTGGATCTGAGTAATGTGCTCTTCTCTTCTGGGAAGGAGGGTCAGTGTGAGAAGACAGTAACACGGCCAAATTCTTTGCAGTCCTTGAAGCAAAATAAAAGCTGTAAGCAGATCCCTTAGTGTCTGGGGAGGTAAGAAGCCCCTGAAATGGTGCTTTTTAAAAAGGAAACTTGCTGTTTCCCCAGGAAGAAGTCTATTTCTTCATACAACAAGCTGAGCTGCCTGTCTAGGGGAGCTGAAATGCTTCTATGGTAACAATTCCCACCGTTGCCATTCAGAGGAGGTCTTTTTTTAACATCCATCTGGTGGGCAGCAGAGCTTACTCACCAGCTTGACATTCTGCAAAGCTGCTGCTTTAAATAGCCATTGTCGAAAGGAGGTTACCCAGGGTGTTTTTGTGTGTCATCCTTCCCGTGCGTTAGCCTCTTGTCATGTGTCAGGTGAAAGCACTCATCGTAACCTATGTCGTGACCATCTGACTCTGTTGCATGTGTGTTACGTAAGGCTTGACCTGATGCGTAAGGAAGTGATACATTTCTGGGAGATGCTACTACGCTGAAGCTGTTCTGGGCCCTGATTCAGGAATTCACATCCTCCTGTCTTTAAGCCTGTCCCTGTTTAGGACAGTGATGCAGGATGTGCTGAGCTTAAAGCCTGTGTTTCAGGGCTTTCTTGCATTCTTAAACCAACTCGGAAACAGGATCTGGGAGCGCATGTCTCTTTTTTTCCTCCTGTAATTCTCCTTGGGAAGATGAATAATTCTTAGCAACAGTATCTTGCATTCATGTTGAGTCTATCACTGCAAAGGAGCCTGAAGAGCTTGCTGTACTGTTGCTGACAGATGGCTTTGAGTATTGCTGAAGAGCAGCCATCCTCCGGCTGGGAGGGAGCTGCTGGAGGAAGGTATGCCCAGGACAGGGTGAGAAGAACACTGTATCGCATGCTAAAAAAATGCAAGGCAGAGGATAACTAGACATCGATAACTAAACATCCATTTCACCTGACAGAAACAGGCCAGTGAGCAAACTATTTCCATGGGTAATCACTGAAATTCACACAAAGGAGCCAAAACAATTAATAATAATCCAGGGCAGAGGTAAGGAAATGTGGGGAGGGGGCGTTGCACATGCAGGGTTGGTAGCAGTGGGGAGCTTGGTGTCCCTGGCTGCTCGCTCTGTCCAGGTCCCAGCTGGGGCAGGGACCAACTCCCGTGGAGCCTGGTCCAGCCTTGGCAGGAGTTTGGCCCCTGCCCTGATCACGCAGGGGCCAGGCTCCATGGGAGTTTGGTCCCTGTCCCAGCTGGGACCTGTGCAGAGTGAGGGACTGGGTGCACCGGACTTCCCGCTGCTACCAGCCCTGCTCCTTCACTCTCAGAACAGCCTTACTGGCATGGCCTCTAGCTCCTGCAGCAGCCGCTGCGTGTGTATGTGCGCTAAATGGATAAAAATTGAAAAACAACCCTAATTTTGCACAATCCTGAAAATGTCAGTCAATAAGAATTTAAATAAATATAAAAAATTATTGAGTTTAGCCACTGAAATTTAAAAGAAAAAAAAATTGATGTCTGCCTAGCCTAAGGATAACTGAGTGTTAACTGCTGTTTGGAATTTAGAGAGAGCTCCATGGCTGCCACATCTGTGCGTGCAAAACAAGGCTTGGACCCTTCAACAATCAGAGGGTCAGAGCTCTTCTCTGAAATCTCATCCAGGGGACAACGCCTTCTGCAACCACTTTTCAGTTCATGTACGGACATGCATATTTCATCAGAGTGTCTTCATTTTGCTCTCATGAGCATGGCTGTGACCCAAATGCCTTAACAAATGCAAAGAGGTTTGTTTGTTCAAGGGCCTGGATGTATGTGAAAATTACCATTTCCAGGACAACTCCTCAAATGTTGTGTTTCCCGTGAAACAATGAGAAACACCTGATGCTATTGCTGCAGTGGTTTGAAAGAAATTGATGTTTGCGTGAGTTAATTAGCAGCTTTGAGCAGCCCATCTTCTCTCTAAAGCATCTTGTAGAAAAGCGCAATCCTCAGGCATTCTACCAAATCAGGCCATTTTTTATTTCAAAACAAGAAACAAACTTGAGGATTTTAAGTTTACTAGTGAGTTCTGAGTGCTTTGAAGAGCCTCACGTAATCTATGCAGAATATAACTTTGTAGTGGTGGAATTGAGTGCTTTGATGGTGAATTTAATGAGGAATTAAATTCAGTTTAGTTTGCCAGTTACAGTATGTATTATACATTTATTTTTATAAATTTAGAACAAAAATAAATAGATGGATAATGGTTGTTAAAAATTCATTTAAAAGCTTGCCAGTATTGACTGACTGATGTCGATCTGATTTCTAAATTTTCTGCAGAGGTCATTGATCAGCTAATGTATCTACATAAATCACCTATTTAGATCATAGGAAAAATATGATTGGAGATTTTTTTTCTTGCCTTGGCAGACTAATGGATGTTCTGTCATTCACTGCTAGAGAATACAGGGTACCTGGATAAATGGGCGAGGAGAAAGAATGGTCGGTTATTAATTTCTACAGTAGGACAGATGGAGCCATGCCAAAATGAACTAAGTTACAATTATGAAGCTTGAAGGTCTTCAGTCTCTGCTGGCACTGGATTTATGACCCAGCTCTGATACCTTGTTCTGGGCAGACCCAAACCCTCAGACCCAATACAACTGCTTCCATTATACATAGGCAAATTGTATTGATACACAGTGATAGCAGATAAGAGCAAGGCAGGCAAAGTGAACAAAATAACACCTCCCCCGCCCATTCTAGTTATCTACCAGTTCCAGGGTTCTCACAGAGGGAAGATGCATCTGGCCAGTACGCAAGCACCCTTGTGGTTCTTGCTTGAATGTCACATGTCAGCTGTCTTGAAGGTCAAAGGTTGATGACCACCCGTCCCCCCAAGGGGTGAACAAGATGGGCTGGTGGTGTCTTGCTGGGCTGGTGATGGGTTGGTGGTGTCTCAGCTCTGTCCATGGTGGCCTCTGGATCTCCCCCTCTGCTCTGAAATTCCCTCCTTTTGTATTCTTTTTTTCCTGC
>NW_005842868.1:469061-472569 GCF_000455745.1 Alligator sinensis
GACTCTTCATTTCTGGATATTGTTGATTAGTTTCCCTGTGGTCATCATACTGGCCATGTTCTGTCCTGTCAGCCTACCCCTTCGTTTACACAAACCCATCACAGGCATAGATCTTAATTTGGGTATTTACCAGTATCTTAATTGGGTATCCCACCAAAACCGGGAAGTCCAGGGGCTTTGCAGCTGGTCACTGTGACTTGATGCTACCTTATCTCTTGTTATGGGTTCTCAGGGCATGTTTTCAATTTCCCAGCCTGTTTGTCTGCTAGCTTTGGACACAGTGTCTTCCTTGAAGGCTGAGAACATGAAACTTTGTCACAAGCAGACTTTTAAAAACGAAGTAACTCTTGCCATTCCCCTGGACCATTGTTCTAATGCAATATCTACTCTACCTACAAGCCAGTTCCTAAAAGTAAATCTCTAAATATCATTTTCTAACCATCAGTCTACAGTCTTGCAGTAAATGAAGAGAGAATCCCAGTGAAGTCAAAGGGCTCCACACTGTGTAAGTTACCAGTATTATTTGAGTGCAATTCATGGCAGGAGTGAGAGTATCATCACAAATGACTGTATAAAAGACACTGTCTTCCTAAGACCTGGCTGACATGCCTATATAAAGTATTTGCTGACAAAATAGTGCAGAGCTGAGTTCTACATTTCAGAATGAAAGCCCTGGAAATTTGTTTTGGGCTTTTTTTGTTTGTTTGGTTCAGAGTTTAAACCCTCCCCCCCTCAAATCAGTTGGTTGTTTCATTTTGAAGGAATTTTCTCTCTTTTGCTTTTCCCTTTTTTCCCTTCCCTTTTCCCAACTGAAAATGAAAGAAGAATCACCCCAAGAATTGCTTTTTCAATTCTCAAAAGCCCAGTTGTGATACATTTTTGTTTCCAAAATTGGTAAAGAACTGAAAAATGATAGGTTTAATTTTGTTCAGAAACCTTCAGGGGAATTTGCATTCTCCTGCTCTCCTTAGGAACAAGCCGGTTTCAGTGATTCTCAGCCAGGGTGCCTTGAGATCCTTTTAAAGGTGCCATGCAATGTTAGCACTGTTTGGTGTGCAAATACCCACATCATTTGCAAGATAAATCCAGAGATTTCAAATAGGAATCCATAGTGTTGAAAACTTTCTGACCTGCCATGGATTTTCTGAGTTCTTTGCAACATAAGAATTGTTCTCTTATTTTCCATAATAAAGAAACAAATGAAAATAAAGAGTTGACATTTCCAAAGGGGGACCTCATCCACCCTGTTTTCTGTTGCGCAACTTGCTTTTTTTTCCTTCTTGATTTCTTTCCAGTGATTTCTGGATAATGTTCCTAGCAGAAATAAAACAGTTACAGGTGTTACAGTAACCTGATGCACATAGTAACAGTAAGTGAGAGATACCAGTAATACAAACTAGAAAAACACAGAGATGATGATTGTGGCTTCAGTGCAGTTGACCATTTGCAACCTAGGAGCATGTCTAATTTATCATTTCTAATTTAATACCATTGGTGGAGAGTTTACTTGGCTTTCCTATCTATTACTTCCCTGCAGTAATATAACATCATTAAGGGCACTGGAGACTTGCATTAGAGGAGGGTGGGGAGTAAGCCAATATCCTAGTATTAACATCTAACATCTGCAACCTTTAGATCTCGCTTCAGAACTGGTTCCTTTATAATGCGCCCAGCTTGGAAAGTTGATTGCAACATTGGTCAAATTCCGATCAAGGTCTGAAGAATAATTTCTCACCTTTGTCCTACTTCAAAGGCTCAAGATCAAATAGATATAAGTGCTACTGTGATGTACTCAAGCAAGTAGGGAGTCTAGAGTTTCCATTACATTTATTGAGCAATTAACTGAGTAGGCCAATGAACTGAATTGGATTCAGTGTCTGATTAAAAGAATCCCTTACTTCTCCTTGTTCCCACATCTTTATTTGACTGCCTATTAGATTATAAACAAATTCCCCATAACACTGAGTTATGATTGTCATATAATGTGTCAGGGAGCTGGGGCACCTTCCTCAGAAGTACTTGGTATTGGCTGCAGCCAAGGCTGGGAATTTTGACAGGGGTGTGCCAGTGTTCCTCTTAAAACCCAGAGGGTCCTAACTAGAAAGTCTTGCCCCTCTGCTCAGGGTCAGACCAATTGCTGCATTTGTGATCGGGAAAGAACTTTACCCCATGATCAGACTGGTATAGACTGGGGTGGGGGGTTGCCTTTCTTTGTAGGCATGGCCCTCTTCCTTGGCTCTCTCAGGCATATTTACACAAGTATTGCAGGAGCAGGATACTGAGTGCTGCTGTCCCCATGCTTTACCTGTGGCAAGTTAGGTTATGTGATAGGGGTGATTGTGTAGTTTTAGAAATAACTTAAACAAGGATTAGTATGGGATGGTTTGGATAAAGATGATCCTGCCTTAAGCAGGGGATCAAACTAGATGCCCTCCAGAGGTTCTTTTCATCCCTATCATTCTATGACACTTGGCATCTAACAGCTCAGATATGAAGACTTGAGTTTCAAATATTTTTTCTAGTAACCCTTCTAATGGGTGTTTTCCAACCATTCCTTTCTGTTCCTAATGCAGTTAAATGCAATGAAGCAAGTTTGATGATCTGTCTTTCAGATAAACTGGTCCTTCTTAACCCAGAAGTTAGTTAACTTTTTACTCAGTAAATAGTGCAATGGAGCTTGAGCTCTACATTTTTAATAGACCCTTCAATGGATAAATTGACTGTGGCATTAAAGTTTGTCGCTTTATAGCCCTTGTCCAAAGTAGTTAGAATATGCTGAACCTTCTATGGCTTGCTCTCAAGGACTGGAGAGCGAAGGTATGCAACATCTGTTCATAAACCACTCCTCCTTTACAATGTTACTGATGGGTAACTTTGTTTTAAAACAATTACGGATTCTTGGCAGGCCTTGTTCCAGCAACATTCTAGTTATAGTATTGCCTTGTGGGGTCAGGCCAACTCTCAGGATCTCAATATTGCACTGTTAGACAGGCGGGGGTGACACGATTGCACATATACAAACACACAAATCAGTTAGGTGCATACACACACACACATACTACCAACTCAGGCACATACACATCCAAACCAGCCTAGGTACATACAAACCTATCACCAATTCAAGCACATACACACTACACACCAAAAATTAGACAACAATCAGTTGTCAATACCCACACACTCCATACACATACATGGATCACTAATTCATATATCACGCACATGATGACATATATCTATAGCTATATAAATATATATATATATATAGATAGATATGTGTGTGTGTGTGTATATTCACCAGTTCACATAGATACCACCCACCTACACATACACACAGGTGAGTTCCTAACTTGGATGGTATGGTATGTATGTGTGTGTTTGGGGTACTTGGGATACCTGAGGAAAGGTTAAGGTGAGAGAGAAAATGTAAGGAATGAAAGTTGCTGGAACTGGTAAACTAAAGAGAATCTGGGCTGAGGAACGGAGGCTTGGGGTTACTTAAGGTCGA
>NW_005842868.1:473295-478009 GCF_000455745.1 Alligator sinensis
TGAGGGTGGTTCCAATGGCTGGGTCATTGGTCCAGGTATTGGTTTTGATGGTTTGGTCATTCAGAGGGAGCTATTTTTAGACCTACTGCCATTGTCTCTTAAGCACCCTCATTCATCCCCATTCATTCAGGAACCAAGTTACACAGGAGGGGTAGGTGTGAGTCATAGGTTACACAACAGGGCATGGGGACAAATTAGAGACTTGACAAATAAAATGGAAAATTGACATGACTTATGCTAACTTACATATGTAGGCCTAAATCATATAATATCAGTACAACAGCAATATAGAACAGTAAAAATCAATATAAACATAATAATTATACAATATAAAGAAGGAGAAAAAACAAAACAAATACAACTTGCTACCAAAATAAAATGCTGAAGCTTATCCTATGTCTTAGCTCACTTATACTTATCTATAGGGAGACAGAGAAAAAGTCAGAAATGGTTGGGGAAGGGGAGGGAATGCATTTTAAAATAAAAAAAAGAAAAACTGGGGGTTTTGCTACATAGGGCCGGTAAAAATCATATTTCAAACCTCTTTCTATTGGTTACTGATGGCACCAAGAATTAGTAAGGGAAAGATTTTTTTTTTAAATGAGTGGCTTTTGTCCAATAATGCAATAATGTAATGTTTGGCATTTTCTCTACCTAAACAATTATATTAGATGTGTCTCCAGTTTTGCTTTACCAATTCTGTTGGGATTTTTTTGGTTGGTTGGTTGGTTTTTGTGGGGGGCTTTGTTTTGTTATTTAACTGTTTCGTTTGAGAAGCTGAGTCCAGGTGCACTAATCATCCTTTATTTACCAGCAAACAAAATAATCACTCAGCAGCCTGGAAGGTTAGAGAATGCTAGGTACTTCAGCAGAAGATAATTGGTATTAACACAATAGGGAAGGTGGCAATTACACATCCCTGATATTAAGTAGGTTGCTTAGACTGATACTGGAAGAGTGTTTAAGAACTTATCCACACTCAGAATAATCAATAACTCAACCGTGACTAGCCAGTAGCCGGTGTGGCTATACAGCTGCTAATTACAAGAGCAAGGCAGGGTTTTCACCAGCTAAGCTAATGCTGAGGATACAGGGGGATCATAGCTTGAAGATCATGTCCCTTTGTGCTGTCTATTCCTTCCAACTCCTTCCAACAAAAAAGGTGAATATCCCAAGTGGTTACCTTTGCCATAGGCCTTCTGCTTCATGCCCAAAATGTAAACAAGAATGTGCTCATCCCATTGCATGATAGTCTTCTTTGATAGTTGTCTGTTAGGATTTGCTTTTTGGAACAAAAGTTAGCATTCCTGGCCACATGGTGGTGATTATCTTACATGACCATGGTAACTACTACCCAAGGGTGGGGACAAATGTAATAATTGAAACCCATTTGGAGAGGTTTAAAAATGTAGGGGTTCAGAGGCATAGGGATCAAATTCGTGTTCTCTTGCCCCAAAGTCACAGGACCCTGCCTCTTGAGCAGGAAGGGCATCTCAGCCAGCATGGTATGGGGTCAACGATACATGGCTGAGTATCTAATTCTAACTAGAAAAACATAGTGATCCACATATGTACTAACCAGTTAATTTGGTAATAGATTCTGAGATTTTGGGACCTCAGAGGCTGAGAATTGGTAAACTGGAAAGGGATGGACTTCTTTCTGCCATGGAAGCAATATTTGCTACTACAACTGCATTTTACTGAATGAAAATTTAGGGCGGCCCAGTCAAATCATTTAAATTTTACATAGGCTTTGAATTGCCTTTTATATAGTAATATCCATCTTCAAAGCATCCAGCTTGCTTGCTTGCTTGCTTTCTCTCTCTCTCTTTCTTGCTTGTTCCTCTTTATCCTAGCAAATGGCATAACAAAGAGGGAGCTTTATTTTATGAATCCTTGGTAACTGCTTTCAGCCCAGGTGTTCAGGGGGTTTCAGCAGTGTCTTATCTTCAAAGCTGAGAATGAAATAATACCAAGAAGCTTGAGGATGGCTTGATTCTGTACAGCCTGTCCAGAGGTGAGAAGTGCTTGGTTGTAGTCATCAGGTACAGTGGTTTTTGGTCTCTTGCATGTGGGGATCATGCTCTTGTTTAACCTCATGGGAAGGGAAGAGTATTATTGTACTATTCTGGTACTTGTGGTATCATGACCCCTGTGGCTGAGAATGTTTCTAGTTCAGTGTTGCACAGTTAGTGATACAATATGCATGACAGCCTTCATCAAGTGCATGTGCAGAGCAGCTTAAGTTAGAGGACTAGTATGGATCAGATGTAAAAAACATGCTCCTCAAACCCACTTGTGCATTTCTGTCTCTAGTAGAGGTTCTTCCTGACCTCTGTAAGTGTCCAGCTTGCATTCTGAAGCTTAAAGAGCAATTCCCATTATCAACTTTCATACTTGTGAATGTAACTGGCTACAGGATTACACCTAGATTAGGTGGGATTCTCCATGCTTAGAGCTTGTTTACACTGAGAAAGCTGGAAAAAGTAAGAAATATTGGCTACAGTTAATGAGCATAGACTGATTAAACTGTAATGAACCAAGGCCACTTGACACTTCAGTGAGAGCATTTGTATAAGTGTTTAATATACTTTACCTTGCATTGATTAACTTTCCAGGTGGTACAGATGTAGACAGATTCTTAGCAGAATGAATATTCTGAAAACTCATAGTATTTAATTACAAAGGCAATTAACAAATGAAAGAGCATCCAGTGCAAATACAATCTGATGTGTTCCATGACTGAAAGTTGTTTGAACCGATAAGTAACCAGCAATAAACTCTGAGACAGACTTCTTCCTTTGGCCAAAGTCTCTGGATTCTTCCAGGGTTTCCACTTAGGAAATCTTATTTCTTGGCACGAGCTTCTCCATCTAAATTTTCCACTTCAGATTCATCTTGAGTAGAAAAATGGGTTGTCTGCCTCCCTACTATCTTTGGCAGCATCTTCAGTTCTTTTCAGATCTGTTCTGTGGGGTGGAGAAATTCTGTAGAAAAGCTTTTAAAACCTATTTATAAATTAAACCGGCTGTGGGCTGGTGTGTAGTACCTCACTTAGCTTCCACCTCCTTCTGTCTTTGAACGTCATGATTCAGTGTAGTAAAACCAGTCCAAATGCCCCCTGTAATGTGGGTGTGGGACTATTGGTATAAAGTTATTTATACCCATACAGAAAGACAAATTATCTATACCTGGATTGTGCCAGTATATCATTATACCAGTATAACTGCATTGATCATAGGGGATATACTGGCATAACTATTTCAGTAAATAAAAAAAGACACATCCCTAATTTCAAGAATTGCACTAGTGCAAAATCTGGGTGTAGATCAAGCTTCAGGAAAGTTCTGTCTTTATCATGTTTGGGGGCAGCGGGGTTGTGTGGTTTCAGTTGTTTAAACTTTCTCATAAATGTCTCAGACCTGCAGGCTGGAAACCCAAATGATCTAAGGAGGTCTTCAAAATGTTTGTAAATCACTAAGACGCTTTCAAGAAATATTGTAGGGGAGGGACTCTGAATAGAACTGTGCAGAACTCCCATTTTCCCATGTTTACTTACGCACAGTTTAGGATCCAGATTTGGGTATTCAAACCAGCTTTAAAGATGGCAAGCTTCCCCTGGATTCTCCTCAGACCCTCTGTCCAAGGCCTGTTCACCCTTCACATCGGCGTGTTTGTCCTTGCAAAAGTTTTACATAGTTCTGGTTATGGCTTGGTGGATATGAAGAATCCTGTTCCACCACTCTGACCTTTGTAACCAATGCATAAAGCCCAGGACATGATTCTCTAGTTCATATCTGCACTTTCCTGCCCCAGCCCAGCTGTCCATGAATTATTGAGCTGGTCCAAAAGCAAGAGGCAACTAATTAAACTACTTTCAGCTCTCTTAATTCATCCTTTTCCAGAGGCAGAAAGCAAACTCCAGTTTTACCAGCCCACTCCAGGGCATGTACCCTCAGTAAAGGTTATGACCATCTGAAATTTCAGCTTTCCATCCCCATGTATTTCAGATAATGAACTATTCCAAATAAAGGTTGTGAGACAGTTTTATTAAGGGCAAATGCAGGGTTTTGCCATCTTCTACACTCAGTCAAACCATTATGAGTTCGCAATTTTTTAACGTGGCCTCCTTATAAAGATCAAGCATGGAAGCATTGGTCTGAAAGATGATTTTTTTTTGCACATTCTGAATGACTGAAAGTAAGGGACTGGAAATAATGTGGCCTTGGAAATAATACATTCATGGATTCATAGATTGTAGTGTCGGAAGGGACCACAATGGATCATCGTGTCCAACCCCCTGCCCCTGGCAGGAAAGAGGACCGAGGTCAGATGGCCCCAGCCAGGTGACTATCTAGCCTCCTCTTGAAGACCTCCAAGCTAGGTGATAGCACCACCTCTCTTGGAAGCCCATTCCAGATCCTGGCCACCCTTACTGTGAAAAATTTTCTTCCTAATATCTAACCTAAATCCACTCTCAACTAGTTTACACCCATTATTCCTAGTCACTCCCTGGGGCGCCTTAGGAAACAGCGCTTCCCCTATTCCCCGTTAACTTCCCCTAATAAATGTATAGGCGGACACAAGATCTCCCCTCAGCCGTCTCTTGTGAAGGCTGAAGAGATTCAGCTCTCTCAACCTCCCCCCGTAGGGTCTATCACGAAGACCACTAATCATGTGAGTGGCCCTCCTCTGGACCCTCTCGAGATTCCCC
>NW_005842868.1:479044-481748 GCF_000455745.1 Alligator sinensis
TGGTCGGTACACATAGACCATACTGAAGCGAAGAACTCATTGAAGAGCTCTGCTTTTTTCCCCGCGTCAACCACCAACTGTCCTGATTTGTCCTGCAGGGGCCCTATGTTGCTCTGAGCATCCCTTTTGCCCACTGTATACCTGAAGAAGGACTTTTTATTGTCCTTGATTGTTGAAGCCAGCCTGAGCTCAAGCCCCACCTTGGCCTGTCTAACTGATTCCCTGCAATAGCACGCCAGGGAGATGTATTCCTCCTTGGTGGCTGCTCCCTGCTTCCATTGCCTATACATCTCTCTTTGCCCCCAGACTCTCCTGGAGTTCCCTGTTCAGCCAAGGGGGCTTTTTTGCCCCCTTACCTCCCTTACTATGTAATGGGATAGACTCCTTTTGAGCTCCAAGGATCACTCCCTTGACATACCTCCAACCCTCCTGGACCCCCATTTGCTCTATGTTCTTGAGTTGCATCCCCTCACTAGCTAGCCTTCTAAGCTTGCTAAAGTTGGCCCTTCTGAAGTCCAACACCTTAGCCCCACTTTAGTTACTTTACCCACCCTTCGCTGGTTAGTGAACTTGACCAAGTGATGGTCACTATCTCCCAAGCTACCATGAACTTGCATGTTCCCCATGAGATCATCCCCTGTTGCTAAGACCAGGTCAAGCAAGGCACTACCCCTGGTGGGATTAGACACAACCTGGGTTAGGTGGAGGTCCTGCACACAGTGTAATGTGGCCTTTAGCAACAGTGGTCCCTATCAGTCTTACTTTAATCCAGACTTTGTTAGCCTATAACTAAGGAACTGCCTCTTTGGTTGCTTATTGTACACTGCTGTGTGACCATGGAGAGTGTTGGAGTCTACTACCGCAACCATGTAATAATTATTCCTTTATCTCTAAAGAGAAACCTGTGCTTTGCTGCTCAGGATGTTGGGTTTTATCTTGGCTGACCTCCAAATGGTAAGAACACATTTATATAGTCTTTGTCTGGTCTTTTATAAGCATGAGAGTGGTTTGATTACTTGACATGCTGCAACATCAATCCTAATGGACAATGATGAACAACAAGCTGTTGGGTGTTCTCCCTAGTCTCAGACGTTGCTCATCTTAGGTATTAGGCCTGTGCGAGTCGGCATCGATCCAATCCGGCTTCGGATCCAGCTACTTCAGATGGCAGCAATCTGATCTGGAGCTCTGGACTGGGTTTCTGCCTCAATCCGCCCGAAGCAGCTCCGAAGCTTTGGAGCCACCTTGGAGATCTGGCCATAGGGTATAATGGGGGAAACAATTAAATATCTATAACTTTGGTGTTTTTTGTCTGATTTGGATAAAACTTGCAGGTTGGTAGCCTCTGCTGAGCGGATGAAACCTGCCAAGTTTCAAGAAGATGCAGGGGTTTGGGGGGAACTGTACCCCAAATTCTTGAAAGCCAAACTCATGTCACGGCTGTGTATTACACCACAGGGAGGTGAAAACTTCAGGGATGGTGGCCCCTGGTGCAGCCATGGAGCCTGCCAAGTTTCAAGAAGATTGGTGCAGGGGTTTTGGGGGAACTGTACCTCAAATTCTTGAAAGCAAAATTCTTGTCATATCTATGTGTTACACCACAGAGGGGTCAAAACTGCACAGGTGGTAGCTCCTGGTGAGGACACAAAGCCTGCCAAGTTTCAAGAAGATCGGTGCAGGGGTTTGGGGGGAACTGCACCTCAAGCTGCGGACAAGCAAAACTCGTGACAGCTTCATAGTTTCATAGTTGGTAGGGTCGGAAGGGACCTGAGGAGATCATCTAGTCCGACCCCGTGCCGTGGCAGCAAAGAGTACTGGGGTCAAACGACCCCGGCCAGATGTTCGTCCAGCCTTTTTTTAAAGACCCCCAGGGTAGGAGCCAGCACCACTTCTTTTGGAAGTTGGTTCCAGGTCCTAGCCGCCCTGACAGTGAAGTAGTGCTTCCTAACTACCCTCTGCTAGCTTGTGTCCATTGTTTCTTGTAACTCCCGGGATTGCTCAGGGGAACAGGGACACTCCCAATGGCTGCTGGTCCCCCTTGACTAGTTTGTAGACTGCCACTAGGTCCCCTCTCAGTCTTCTGTTTTGGAGGCTGAACAAGTTCAGGTCCCTCAGCCTCTCCTCATAGGGCCTGCCCTGCTGACCCCTGATCATGCGGGTGGCCCTCCTCTGGACCCTCTCCATATTGGCCATATCCCTCCTGAAGTGTGGCGCCCAGAACTGGATGCAGTACTCCAGCTGCAGCCTGACCAGTGCCGCATAGAGGGGGAGGATCACCTGCTTGGACCTGCTTGAAATGCATCTGTGGATGCACGACAAGGTACGGTTGGCCTTCCTGACCGCGTCCCCACACTGTCAACCCACGTTCATTGTGGCATCCATGATGACTCCAAGATCCTTTTCTGTCTCGACACTGGTGAGAAGGGAGTTCCCAGCCTGTAGGTGTGCCGCTTGTTCTTCCTCCCCAGGTGCAGTACTTTGCACTTATCAATGTTGAAACCCATCCTGTTCTCATCCTCCCACCCCTGTAACCTGTCTAGATCCACTTGCAGCCTGTTCCTTCCTACTAGCGTACCCACTTCACCCCACATCTTAGTGCCATCTGTGAATTTGAACAGGGTGCTTTCTACCCCCTCGCCCAAGTCACTGATGAAGATGTTGAACAGTGTGGGCCTGAGGACCGAGCCCTGGGGAACCCCACGGC
>NW_005842868.1:482340-515007 GCF_000455745.1 Alligator sinensis
CAGTGGGGGAGATATCCGGGTCCCTCCTCAGAAATACAGAGTCAAAGAAATAGTTGAATATGTCAGCTTCACTGTCAGGTGAGATGACCTGATTTCCTAGCGTGTCCTGCAGAGGCCCCATGTAACTTGGCACCTTCTTTTGCCCCCCTATGTATTTGAAAAAGGACTTCTTGTTGTCCCAGCTCCATTTCCACCTCGGCCTTCCTGACCGTTCCCCTACATTCCCGAGCTACCATGATCTAGTCCTCTCTTGTGATGGCCCCTCCCTTTCAACGGGTGTACGCCTCCTTTTTTGTTTGGAGACATTCCTGGATGCTTTTGGTGAGCCATGGGGGCCTTTGCACCCTCTTGCCCCCTTTGATTCATGTAGGGATTACTTCCCTTTGAGCTTAGAGGATCGTCTCCTTAAGGAGCGACCACTCCTCCTGAACACTCAACTCCCTCCAGCTCTGGGACCTCAGTGCTTCCCCCACTAGTTTTCTCACCTCGTTAAAGTCCGCCCTCCTAAAGTCGAGGGATGCTGCCTTGCTGGAGGCTTTCACCACCTTGCGCTGGATGGTGAATTCCAGCAGACGATGATTGCTATTGTCCAGGTGGGCAAGGACCCGCAGACCCTGTACCAGGTCATCACCCATGGCCAGGACCAAATCCAACAAGGCGTCTCCTCTGGCGGGGCTGTGTACCTCTTGGGTTAGATGGAGGTCCTGTATGTCAGTTAAGAACCTGCGTGCGTGGTCAGACCTGGCTGTCTGCTCCTCCCAGCAGATGTCTGGCAAGTTTAGGTCACCCATGATGACCACATCCTTGGACCTAACTATCTCTGTGAGCTGACTTAAGAATTCCTGGTCTCGATCTTCTCCTTGGTTGGGTGGTCTGTAGAAGATCCCCACCGTTAAGTCCCTTTAACAGGGTCATGGGTGACCCTGTGTGTGTTAAGGCACAGCGGGGTGAAAGCTGCAGGGGTGGTGGCCCCTGCTGAGGCCACGACGCCTGCCAGCTGTCGAGGGGATCGGTGCAGGGGGGTTCTGGGGCCCGGCACCCCTAACTGCTGACAGGAAAAATTCGTGCCCTGGGTGCTTGTGGGACTGACTGTCTTGGGGCAGTTGATTGTCTGTACTGATTCTTTCCTCTCCTTAGTCTGGTTTTGTAGGTGCTAATTGATGGTAATTAACTGGCTACATTAGCTAGGTACTGTGTATTGAGCTGGTCCCTGAGTGAATCATGATTGATTGGTAACTGGAGACACAGTAGCTTAGCAGCCAGTTCTGCAGTAGTGTCTCCCAGTCCCAAGACAGACACAGTCAGTCCCAGAAGCACCCACGACATGAGCTTTGCCTGTCAGCAGCTAGGGGTACAGGGCCCCAGACCCCCCCTGCACCGGTCTCCTTGACATCTGGCAGATGTTGTGGCCACAGCAGGGGCCACCATCTCTGCAGCTGTCACCCCGCTGCACCTTAACACACACAGTGTCACCCATGGCAGTTTTGCTTGTCCACAGCTTGAGGGGCAGTTTCCCCCAAACTCAGCAAGAGCTACCACCCCTGCAGTTGTGACCCCGCTGTGCTGTAACACATAGACGTGACTGGAGTTTTGCTTTCAATAATTTGCGGTGCAGTTCCCCCCAAACCCCTACACCAATCTTCTTGAAACTTGGCAGGCTTCATGCTCTCAGCAGAGGCTACCATTCCTGCAAGTTTCATCTAAATTGGACAAAAAAACAAAGTTATAGATATTTTATTGTTTCCCTATTATACCGTATAGCCGAATCTCCGAGGCGGCTCCGAAGCGCTTCGGGGAGCCGAACGAGGCCAGCGCTTCCACCCAGACATGATGCTTTGGACCCCGAAGCATCCAAAGCTTCTCCGGATCCAAAGCTCTGTCCAAAGCCTCGCATAGCCCTATTAGGTATCATACTAGCCATGAGGGAGTGTTCCTTTTAGTGGCGGCTTGCAGAAGTTTGGAGGAAGAGAAGTGAACACCAAGGCTAAGTTTGTATGCACACTGAAAGCTTTTCATCCATAAAAAGCAAGCCTCCAGGGCTTTGCCCCGGCCAGTCTTTTGAGCATGGTACTAAAAAGAAGTAGAAGTAAGGAAAACAGAAAAAGAAAGACAGGAACTGGGTGAACAGTGAGAGCCTGGACCCCACCTGAGAACAAAGAGTCCTTTGGCAGCTATTGTAAAGTAAGAGCAGCCTTGATCTGACACAGTTATTGGCTTTTCCTGTGTGCTGGGGGAATGCACTGGCGGTCACGTGCAAGTCTACAGTATTTACTGAATTAATCTTGAAGGCCCAGTTGCTGCATACTGCGTCATTTGGTGCAGAGAGCCTGTGATTCCATTATGGGACTGTATTACAGCTTAATGTTCTACAGGCTGGCAGCGTATTTCTTTCTTGCATTTCCCAGTTCCCATGTTAAAACGTGTGGATGGTCAGCAAATAAAGGCAAACAGCACTCTTGTTACTCAGCAGATTTGCTTCCTGCACACTACCAGTCCCACAACAGTAATAAGTGTTTACTTCTGATAGCCTAGTGGGGCCCATGCAGCTATGGGAGTATAAGTGGAATTCCTTTCTGGGTTATGGCTCATCACCACACAGAAGGTGTGAACACACGTAATAATTACAGGGTTGTGTCTAGACAATCTTTATTAGTTCTGAGATGGATGCAACGTGGGAAATATGCCAGTTTGGCTTTCGGATCTCAGCTTGGGTACACCATGACAACAGTTAAGTATAAAGATTATTTCTCTAAAAATCAAGCATGCTGCTCTTCAGTCAAACACAGTTAAAACCCATAATGCCATTTTGATAGTTAAGTTTTTTAGAGTACATCAAAATGAGCAAAAAATAGTATTGTTAGTGGTGAAGTAATGTTGTCGCCAAGCCATGACAGTCCTGGAATTGCATGAGATGCCAGGATTTTTGTGTATTCAAAATGTTGCCTAACTTCATCACAACCACACAGTTGGTCCAATAGGTATCACACACCAAAATCTTTGCCTTGTTAATAAATGGTAGTATTTTGCATATTTTGAATGCCTTTTTCAGGGTCTGAAGCATTTTACAAACTTTAGGGGAAAGTCTAGTCCTTCTGTAAGGTAGCAGAATGTTTATACCTCTTTAGAGATGTGAACTTTGGTTGTCAGAGCCCAAGGCTTCATTACAAAACAGCAAGAATGTGATTGTTACCTTTCAGAGAAGTATGAAGACCTTACCCTAAAAATCAGTTGCAGTTTAATTAGCAATATTTTGCTGTGAGATCAGAGGGTAAGAAGGAGTGAGCAGAGAAGCATAGCATTAATGTTAATTCAGTGTTCCTGAATTAAAACTTCTGTTATTGTTTTTTATTGTTGATTTATTGCTCAGAGGACCTGTGTTGCTATCATTTTTGTCAAAAGCCCTGAGGTCTCTCTGAAAGGCACTGGGTGGGGTCCTAGATATAGCCAGAGTCTCCTACTGCAATCACTAGGCTGTTTAATTTAGAAGAAAAAACAAAAGAAAGAACCTGATCAGTGTCTAAAACATGAAACTTCACATAATCTGCTAAGAAACAAGAAGCCTGTTTTCAGCAGGGAAGATCATTAACCACTGAAATAGCTTCAGGAGGGATGTGGAAGATTCACCATAAATAGATTTCTGTAAATCAGGACTATTTTTTAATGAGCTGTTTTAGCAAAAGCAGAACTTCTAGGCGTGTTGCACAAAATCCTGGTGGACTCTGCTGCCCTGTGTTAGACAGGAGGTCAGACTAGGTCTGTTCTGGCCTTGAGACTTCCAGTCTCTAAACCTCACTCCCATCAGCTAAGGGTTGTTAAAAATCAGGATAAAGGGAGTAAAATCATATGTAAGAGCATAACTTAATCTCCTGCTAAGATGAGGAAGAGTGTAAGGTGTAAGATGGCCTAATCGGTCAGGCACACCATAGGAAATGGTGGATCCTGAGTCCTGGCAGAGGCAGGATACAAGTCTGGATGGATCGTTGGCCTGAGTGGGCATTTCCTTGGCCTCCTTCCCTTTCTCCCTGCACAGGAGCTGTGAGAGATCATAAAGCAGGCTGGCTCTGGAGAACAGTTCTGCAGCCCAGAGGTATGTGATTAAATGACTCCACTTCTGTTTTCACTCAGCCAGCCAATGGGCTGGAGGGACCTCAGAGACCCACCTCAAAGAAAGGCAACATGGTGCCTTGAGCGTCTAATTGTCAAGCTGGCATTTCAGCCTGCCAGCATGAGCATGTGGTATTTTGTTCTTCCATAAGATGTTGGGTACATTTTACCAGAGGGAATTTTTCCCCCCATTTCCTTTTATTGGATTCTTGTGTGTCTGGATCATTAAAGTGGCTCTAATGTTCTTATCTCACCACATTTAGATTGGTCTAACTCAGGATCTAATAGGAAATGAAGGCTGAGGCCACTGTGTAAACGCAGAGCTTCCCTGATTCATAGATTCATGAATGTTAGGGGCTGGAAGGGACTGTAACAGGGAACCCTAACCCTGTTACCAGAAAGCCAGCCAGTCCCTTTAAGACCAGAACTTTCTGGGCACAGCCTGCTAGCAGAGTAGGGGTTAAAAGCTGAGCCTGGCTGGCTAGTCAGGTGACTGGAAGGGGGCAGGCCGGAACTATAAAAACCCAGGGCTTAGCAGCAGTTAGAGGCAGTGGCCAAAGGGGAAGGAGGTTGTGCATGAGAGCTCCACAGTGAGGCTCAGCTCCTAGTCCAGCTGCTGTGAGAAGGGAACTCCTGATGACTCTCAGAGAAGCGGCGGCAGTGCCACAGAGAGGAGCGTCACAGACAGCGGGGAAGCAGAAGCACCAAGCCACGAAGAAATGTAAGCTGGCATGCTGCCTTCTTTAATTTCTGGGTTTTTTGTGGTTATAACCCATGGATTTACTGCTTACATATATTTGTTGATTGATACTGGTGGTTTGTGGATGAGGCTATAGGGGAGGAGGAGCCTCATTAGCGCCTTGGGTGCAGTCAGAAAAGGCCAAAGGGGCCTAGTGCACCACTAGTGCAGGTGTATGGGGCGAGCTGCTCAGAGCTGGGGGCAGGACTTAAGCTGGGCCCCAGTGGGGGAATGTTGGCTAGCAGCCTGAGTTAAAAGAAAGGGTGCCCTGGAACATGGGAGTTTAGGGCCCCTGCCCAGCCTTGAACTTACGGCCCAGTGGCTCCATGCCCAGTGGATCAGCCTCTGGGCCAGAGAGCCTGGGCTCCATATTGGAAGTAAAAGGAGGGCCACGAGCCCCAAGATTAAGGAGCTAGAGCCTTGGAGTTGAACCCTATCTGGTGGGTTTAAACTGGTAGGCCTAGCCAGAGAAAAATGGGGAACAAGGCCCGTGGTGGCTGAGAATCCCAACATAGAATTACAATAGGCAGTCTCCTGCTTGTAAGAACATCTAAATAATATTTACATCAAGACGTGGCAGGAGAGTGAAGGGGGGAAGGGACAAGAAGAATGAGGAAAAAGTGAAACTTTAAGGGACTTTGGGAAGGTACAAGACGAATGAGGAAAAAGTGAAACTTTAAGGGACTTCAGGGGTGCCCCTCATAGGCAAAACAAGAGAAAAATGCTGCTTGGGAGGGCAACCTGTTACAGGGACCTTATAAGATCATGTAGGCAAGTCCCAGCTCAGGGAGTGGGAATTGTGAGAGAGTGTTACTGGTTGATAAGCTGAGCTTCATTATTTCTATGCTTCTCTCAAGTCTAGACCCAGCCAGATGAGAATGGAGGTGGGGTTGGTGGGGGTGCCAGAGGGAGAAAGAGTCATCTTAATATTGGATTATAAAGTGAGCAAAACTTCAGGCCTCCTTGCTGTTGGCCAACACTTGCCAAGAAAGGTAGGGCTTAAATGCAGCACTTAAAGGGAGCAAAAAGCTGAGTCTGGACAGAAAGTTTGCATTGCAGCCCCATATCTGCAGCCACTTGTTGATTCTTGTAACAAGTCAGAAACAAAGCCCACCCCTTGGGAAAAGATCTGGGGTCCTCTGCCCAATTTGGACTGCTCCTGAGCTCTTCAGCAAAGTGGGGTTCCTTATTGCACTATATGTATGGGGTGGTGGCAGCAGAGGGTGTGTTGAAAGCACAGCTACTAGCTCTAACCGAGAATCAGCTTTTGCCTCTCTCACCTCATCACAAGGGTGTTGTAAGAGTAAATGAAAGATGGAGAGTGCTATGCGAGTGCTGAGTCTTATTAGACTTATGTATAGTGCCTTTCAGTGTACAAGCTTCCAAAGCAATCGACAGATGCAGACTTTGTCTCTCATGTGGAAAATGGGTGCCGAAGCCAAAAAGACGGTGTCCTACTAGACTGAAATAGCAAAAGGAAATATACTTAGCGGTAGTATAATTAATTTGAAGTTTAACTGAGACTACACTTAACACACAGATTACTGCAAAAAGCAATCTGTGGGTCGTTCGTAACCACCGATGACCAGAGGTTCTTGTGCACTCCCTGAAAGACATTGCCTTTTCTAGTCTAATAACATTCGGCCAGGAAATAGGTTCAGTCCTGGCTCAGAGAAAAGGGTATGCAAAATCAATTAGATGTGGGAGCTGCTGTCTCTGCTCTGCTAAGAGATGTAGGAATCTGAATTAGTGTGGCATGAAAGACTTCCTCTCCTGCATAACAGTTGTGGGAGGAGGAACGTGCCTGAAGGAGAAGGGAACTGGGCAGTCTGACTTATTCAGGGAGGCAGGAGCTTTCATCGGCTGCAGCCTGCTTAATCATCAGATGCTATGAGTTCACTTGCAGAGAGCAGGGAATGGAACTGTAAGGGTGCTCTTCTGGTAGCTTGGGTTGCCTTTTGCCAGCTTTTCCAGGAGGTAGCCCTGCTATCTGAGAGCTCTGGCTGCTTTACATAGTATTGGATTTTTAAACTGTACAATCATACCTCATTCTGTCAGATATATCAAATATTAGCATGCTAGGGCTCGAATATTTACCCATGGCTACTTGTCCAGGGTGTGAATAGCCATGACCAGTGCAAAAATCTGTGAATCTCTATGACGCTCGTAAGATGTAGCGCCAATATGTGTGGAGCACTGTGCAGCTGCATCTGGTCTTAATCACATTGACAAGGCCATCATAATTCAGTGACGCACACAGGTGCATTCAGATAGCACATCATTTCCTCAGGTTCTCTTTTTGAAGTTATTTGTCCATAAGAGAGATGACTAAATCCCTAGAGATGGCTATAAAATCAGTTTGGATCCATTTATCTTTGTCAAGTGCTTTTTTTCCTGCAACTGAATATATATACTTCTATTTACTCATGCTGACATCCATGGTGTCTCAGGGAAAATGCAAAGGAGATATTTTTATGACTCAGTACATGATACACTCTTGCACAAATGCCCCTGACTTTCATTACCTGGGTGTTTTGCTCCAAGGAGTCTGACTTTCATATGACATAAATGAGGTTCTGATCCTCTGTAGTCAATAAAAATGCCACGACATTTTGCACAAGAGCAGGGGTGTTAGCTCAGTGCCTTACTGCAATGCCAATACCAGTAACCTCAAAAGAGGGGAAAAAACAGGGCTCAGAATGAGGAGGAGAAATGAAGCAACGTGTAAAAACTCACAATCAGTACTGGGTAAAATGAGACCGTTACACAAAGCAAAGAGCATGGTTTTAAAACAACAAAGAAGAAAACAGAAAAATGCAAACGAAATTGTTAGGGATAAAAGATGGAACAAATCTAAATAAGCAGAAGAATAAGATATTTCAATGAGAGAAGCAGTATTTATTTGCTTTGGATGCATGCAAAACCATGGCACTTTTCACTAGGCTGAAATCATTCAAGTGTCTCTACTTAAAACAAGGTGCCTAAACACATGAAGGCCAGTTGGGGTTTTTCCCCTAGAGATGCTGATTGTGTTCCCATTTCTCATTGTTGTCCAACAACCAGCTGGGAACCTCAGAGAATGATGATCACTTTGTTCTTTAATATAAAAGTGATAGTGGCAGAGTTGTTTCCTACGTGTGGGGCTCCGTGCTGCAATGCTTACATCTGGGTTTTTTCAGTTTGCGGGCTTGAACACTCAGCGGTGAATATTGATAAAGAGCATTTCATTTAAATCACAAATGACAATGAGTGGCTTGCACTAAAAATGAATTGCTTTCCTGGTGTGTGTGCATTCCTGTCTGTGTGCATGTGCACATTTATATAAATTATATGCATTTTGCTTTAAAAAAAAAAAAATCCCGCATGCATCTGTGCATAGATGTAAAACTGCTTGTGTGTGGAGTTGCGGTTGCAGACGCTCTGCAGGGCTAGGGTCTAGAATGACCTGGCTATAGACTGGAGAAATGGCTCACAATCAACCAGACAAGCTACAACAAGGACAAGAACAAAGTCCTGCACTTGGTACAGAATAACTGCATACACAAATGCAGCCTGGGGAATGACTGGCTTGGTTGCAGTACTGCAGAGAAAGACCTCAGGGGTACAGTGGACCATAAGATGAATATGAGCCAGCAGTGTGCTCTTTACGCAACAAAAGCCAACAGCATTGTGGGTTGTATTAACAGGAGTGTCATTTGGAAATCAAGGGAAGTGACTCTTCCACACGATCGAGCACCGGAGAGGCCTCAACTGGAGTGCTGTGTCCAGTTTTGGACCCCTCACTCCAAGAAACATGTGGACAGTTTAGAAAGAGTCCAGTGCAGGGCAGCAACATTGATCAGGGGCCTCGGATGTAAGACTTATAAGAAACGGCTGAAAGAACTAGCATTATTTTGTCTGGAGAAGAGAAGGCAAAGGGGAGAGATTTGATAACACACTTCAAATACCTGAAGGGTGATTGTAGACAGGATAGAGATGGGCTTTTTTTCTGTGGCTGTAGGGGATAGGACTAGGAGCAATGGCCTCAAGCTGCAGCAGGGGAAATCTCGGCTGGGGATCAGAAGTAATTTTCTTCATTTAAGAGTGGTCAGGCATTGGAACAGGCTGCCTAGAGAAGTTGTGGACTCTCCATGCTTGGGCACATTCAGAAGCAGATTAGACACTTGCCTGGGATGGTTTAGTCAGGGATGAGACTGCCTTGAGCAGGGGGCTGGACTAGATGCCCTTGTGCGGTTCCTTCCAGCCCTACTTTCCTATGATCCTACATGTAGGTTACAGCTTCTGTTGCAAGGAAACTCCAGTTTCTCTGCTGCAGTTCTAATCTGGAGCACGCGCAATGCCCATGGAAATTTTCTGAAGACTGTTAGATGCTAAAATGGGGTGGGCAAAATGCAGCCTGCGAGGTGGATGCGGCCCGCCAGGCCATTCTATCCAGCCTGCAGGGCCCCTAAAATTTAGAAAATTAATACTTATCTGCCCCTGGCTGCCTATCATGTGGCCTTCAATGGCTTGCCAAAACTCAGTAAGCAGTCCTCTGCTTGAAATCATTGCCCGCCCTTGTCCTAAAATGTAGTAAGTCTTCACTGAGCATTTGCAAACTGATTTCTGCGCCCCCCCCCCCCCCCAAGCTTTTCCCTTGGATAAAATGGGTGAGTTTTTTCACAAGGAGAACAAGGACACCCTCCTAACAAGAGGCTCTTAGACAAAAAGTCAAGCCCTGTCTGCTCCACAACATAGTACAGCTTCTCATGGAAGGCCAGCAGGAGTTTTAACATTTATTCTCTAGATTTCTTCTCAGAAATGGCTGAGTTATTTTTGGTTGGATTTTTTTTTTTTAAACACAAGCAGCCAACCTGCATAAATAGTCTTAGCCCAAATGATTAGTTTGGAACATGGAAAAACAGAGACTTGAAATGGGAAGATTCAATGGAATCCATGAATGGATGATTTTCAGCAGCAGCAATCCCTTGCAGTTGAGGGTGGTGTGTTTTTATGATGGTCTTACCTGTGGGTCTGAAGTTGGCTGATGACAAGGCCTACCCGGGATTGACAGGCACTGTTGCAGCTTGTGCATGTATTTTCATGGGGCAGGCTCTAGGTTCTTCGTCCAGGGCCCCAACATGCTGTTTTTGCTGCTCCTGTTTTTCTGTCTCCTGTTGTTGTCATAAGATTTCAAAGTATTGAGATCCTTGCAGCACATTCTTCCACCATTTGGATGGTTTTCTCAGCCCTGAGGCACATAGCATAGAAAATGAGGGTTGGAAGGGACCTCAGGAGATCATCTAGTCCAACCCTTTGCTCAAGCAGGACCAGCCCTAACTAGATCACCCCAGCCAAGGTTTTATCTAGCTGGATCTTAAACCCCCGCAAGGATAGAGATTTCACCACCTCTCTGGGTAACCTGTTCCAGTACTTCACCACTAGTGAGAGGTTTTTCCTACTATCCAGCCTCAACTTCCTCTTTGCCCATAATATATGAGTACACATCTATGCCCATCAGTTGTTATATCTCTTGAAAAACATAACTGGTGAATAGCCATCTACCAACTGATCCTCAAAGGAAACTTGCACGACACTTCCCAGAGACGAGCCTATGAACTCCATTTCATCAACCTCCTGGATACTAAAAATCATAGACTGAATATTGGATTTATGACACATTATAACCTGCCTGACAACTGACTCCCCAGCCCAGCCGCTGGCTTCTTTACTTTTCATTCCATCCAGGAAGAGCACACACCGACTGCTGAAACTTCCTTAGCCTGACGAAGGGTTTTTGAACCCGAAAGCTTGCTTAATAACTATTCTCCAACCATTTGGGTTGGTCTAATAAAAGATATCAGATTCACCCAAGGAACCTTGTCTGCCTATCTACCAACTGGCACATTCATCAACTAGATGAATTCACATGAAAGTGTCCATTAGTGTGAAGGCTTGTCCTTTTTTTATTATATTATTCCTAATTGGGGAGTTCGTTTCATTAGCAGCACATTCACATGAACACTCCGAAGTCAGTAAAAAGGAACATCAGCTGCAGAAGAACTTCTAATAATGGCTGATGGGAAGCAGCATGAGCAAGGGATTAACATTTGACTTGACGGTCTGAAAGGTGAGGAGCAACTCCAGGGCAAAACTGTTTTTATGAAGGAAGAAAATTGAGTGGAATTTCACAATAGATGAGAATGAACATTTGAAAAATGACTTTTTGGATAGGCAAGAATAGTAAATTGAGATCATTTTCATATGGGGAAAACCATGTTTCAGGGTGAGAAGATTTTTATGCACTACAAATGAAACTATCAGGGAAAGGAGCTGCAGCCAACATTGGTTTTCAATTCTCCTGTTTTGATTACAGAATAGAAGGATGCTTGTAACAAGAAGAGATTAGGAGCTAAATTTTCTGGTTCTGCTCCTGGATCAGCTAATGCCTCACTGCAGCCTTGAGTAAGGTAGTGTTCCTCAGTTTACCCACTTGCAAAATGAATGTGTTACCTCTCTTATGGCAAGAATCTAGGTCCAGGGAACTGGGGATTATAAGAATTTGGTTTTTGTTTCTAGCTCTGGCACTGATCTGCTGTATTATTTTGGATACATTATTTAATCTTTCTGCCCATTACCCAAGCTGTAAAATGGGAAAAATATTTGCATTGCTCTATGAAGTGCTATGACATCTGCAGCTTAAGAGCAGTGTCTAAGAGCAAAGTATTAAGATCATAAAGCACACTGAATACTTCTGGTGAAAGGTGCTGCATAAATGTTAGCAATTACAATGAACGTCTTCAAACAAATCATGGGAGGGCACTTGGGGGGGAAAAACCACTGTTCCTACACAGTATTTAGAGGGATTACCTTTTATTGCCTGCCTGGATTCTCTTCTGAAGGCGGTGTTTTCAGAAGTAATACCTTGGATTTGAAAATCATTACTTTGTTTGGTGCCAGTGTTCCTTTTCTCCAGCTTCTCTTCCATCCCACCCCAGTTTTTTGAGCCACTGATTGAAGGAGTAGGCATCTGTTCCTCTCCCATAGGAGATGTACTAATAGTTTAATTAAATCTTTCACTGTCTAGATGCTTCCATGCTGTGTGCTTCTGTCTCTTGGACTTTCATGATGGCAGCAGAAATAGAACAGTTCCAAGAGCATGGGCAGAGCCTGCCTGAAAAGTTACAGCAACTTATAGCACAAAGGTAACTAGCTTTCCTATGTGACTAAATATGCGTTAAAGGAAAATCTTTAGCTCTTGGCAATCTAGAGGCTATGAAAAATTAGTAAGTTATTATTCCATCCAGTAGAGGACAGTGGCACTTGGGTGAACTAACCAGCAAACTATAAAGTGCAAACAGTGAGCCCAACACTGGGGGGGGAAAAAAATGAAAAATGGAGTTTGATGCAAAGGGAGTTTTCCATCTAAATAAACTGATGAGACTATTGAGCAAGAAAATGAGAGCACTGTTGTAGAAGCCTTTTTTTTTTTTTTTTTTTTAATCTGTTTTTCAGCATGTTCATTGGGACAGCTTAAAAATGTGGGGCTTCTCCTAGATGGAGATGCGTGCTAGGGAGGCAGATATAAAGTAGACAATGTGATGGATTGAGGCAGTAAGATGAGTAGAAAAGATGCAGGGAGATTGAGGGAAGTGAACTGCCAGAGGTTCAGAGTAGGCTGAGCCACACAAACTTTTAAGGGTGGAGATGGAATGCTTAAACTTGCTGTCTTGCTCTTTGCTACCAACATAAATGGAGTAAGGATAGAGGAGGTTTAGAGTAAGTTGTGGTGCAAAAAACTGCGGTTCAGAAAATTTGTAATATGGGAACACCTTATTGTTAGTTTGTTTGTGTGTGTTTTTCAGTGCTTGATGAATACAGTTATCTCCTCTCCTGGCTATCATACAATGCAGCCTGGATTCAAACAGCTGCGATTTTTGGAGAGCAAAATTTTAAACAGTCTTATTTGTGTTTCCATTGTCCAGTCAGCAAGAAGTGCGGAGCCTGAGATAAATTGTTTCCAGGCAGTGCCATGATAAATGAAGAAAGGATTAGCAACATTATCATTGTTTCCAGAACTTCTGGATATGGAAATAAACCTCATCCACCAAAATTCATGTGTGCAATAGATTTAGTTCTTACTCTGTTGTATTCCAGTTTTGTGCAAGTTTTGCTTAAGGCAAAACATGAGCTTCTTGAATCAATCGGCCAGAACTTCTCATCTTTAGATAACACAAGTCACTGCTAAGTCACTAAGTGGCAGAAATTGGTCTGCAGACAATTAACTGCAAGTGAAATCATTACAGAAATGGTCAGCACTGCTCTTGAGGTAGAACAGATTTGCATGAAATATGACATAGAAGAAAGGTCCCTTGCTGAGGGGGGCTTTGACTGGCATTGATGTAAAAGATAGTGAGGACCCAAGGGCTATAGCTGACAGGTCTGAGTTCTTGCATTAGCAGAATGGCTGTTTCTTTCTGGTTGATGAACTATGTCTTCATCACCCAGGAAGCAAGAACTAAGCTGCAGTGAAAACAGCTTAAAACCTAGGGGGCTCCCACTCCTGTTCTGGCTTTATCTTGCTACAGCACAATTTCACAAATTATCTGCAGCTTTTATTGGCACACACCAATCTCCAGGAGCACATCAGAGAAGCCAGTCTCAGAGTGGGCCATGAAGGTTGTACTGCCATCTGTACCCTACTTACAAAGCCGAGTGCAGCTACAGATAAAAATTACTGTAGTCTGGAAATGCAAGTGATGAACAAAGGTGAAAGGGCACTGAGGGGAAAATTGTCTTGGCTTGTAGCTGCTTTGGGGAGACATGACTTCAGCTTGCAGGACTGGCAGGAACTTTTTAAACAGCACAAAATTTACTTAAAAAATATAGGGTTACTCTTTCAGTGAAGTTGTGTCTAATTCATGCCTTTGCAATTCAATAACCATCACTGCAGTTACAGCAGAGAAATCAAATTGGCCCTTTTGCTGTTTTTTAAAACGCTATTATTTGTCAGTCCTTTTTTTTTAAACTGCTAAGTGCTTTTTAAATGCTACAATTTTAGCAGGTGCCTCAAGAAGCTGCTTACATGAGATAAATTTACCTGTAGTCCGGAGTTTTTGTAGTATCTCTCCCATCCCCAAATAGATCTGGACAGTGGCACATCCTTCTGCAAAGTAGCCAGTTTCACTTGCATAGTGAACTTTAAAGGTAATTGGTCTAACTTTTATATTTAGCTTAGGCTGTATCTCTTTCTGCTTAAGACCATTAACTTTGTGCCCAAAATCTCATCAACCATCTCTCTCAACTATCTAGTTTATTTCAGGAAAAAGATATCAAAAAAACAAATCCAATTTCCTGCATGTTCCCTGAACCAGCACAATTGCAACATGACTACAACCAGAGGATACAGGCAGATGGACTGTAAGGTAAAAAGGGTGGTAGGGAGTTGCCATGCATCAGCTCTTCTGTGATGACTTCATATGTCTTCTGCTATGCTGCAGTAAGTGAAAGCTGAGCTGCCCCAGGATAAGCTGTCTTTGTCTTCCCCTTAACTCTGTATAGTGGGTTCATTTGCCCATATCCTGAGAAATGAAGCCTCTAAACACTTGTAAGAAAGGTAATTTTATAGAGAAAATCTTTGTGGATAGCAGTACCTAAGGGAGTCCTTCAAATAGCCAGATTCTGGATTCAGAGTAAATGGACAGCTGCTGGTAACACGCACGGCTTGGATAGTTTAACTGCATTAATCGTGTGCTTGGGAGCAGTGACACAAGGGAGCAACATTTTGTGCGCCATGCTGCCCCCATTGATTAGATGCTGGGAATCCGGAGAGCATCGTAGAGATGACATGACTGCTTGGAAACAAAAACAAACAAACAAAAAAACCCCTCATTTCTTTTTTTAAGTTACTGTCTCTAAAAGGTGCTTGTTGCTCATCTCCTCCATAACCTAGAATAAGACCTGAGGAATGAAGCATTGATTTTTGCTGCCTCAATCTCTCTTTAGTTTGCTTTGCTGCTAAAAGAAAGCGTGGCTTACATGGGGAAACTATTAGGCTCTGCCTGTAAGCCAGTGCCTTCATCTCTGACACAGCTACCGAGTTACGTGCTTTATCCTGCACTGTTTAACTTTTACCCTACTCATGAACTTCTATTTTAATTTTCTCTGTAGGCTCCTCTTCCACTTTATATATTTTCATTACTGTTGATTTTATGCATGTCTTCAGGCTGCCTTGCTCCTACTATTTTTGTTACCCTGGTCCAATTGTCTGATTTATTACCTAATCTATTTGTGCTGCGGTGAACCACTGGTCCCCTCTTATCCTTAGTTTGTAATCTAATTGTCTTTTGTCCTTTTTTTTTTTTTTCTTTTTTTTTTCAGCTTGTTTACTCTAAGGGCCATGATCATCAAACCATATTTTTTAATAACTTAAATTATTTTTCACCCTGTTGTTTGTAATAGTCTCAGCAATTTGGGATAGCTGAGTAATGGCTTAAATTTACTACTTCAGTGAAGCCCAGTGCACCAGGTGAATGCAGGCAAAGCAATGTACTTCCAGTGCGACACAAATTTAACTGCATGTCCTATTGAAATGCTGGCACGCAACTCGTATGTGGTCTCTCCCAGTCCACCTATGAACTGATTTACTTTCTCCTGGCCTTGGGAATCAGAGGGTACTTCCAAACCTTTGTTGCCTTCCTGCCCAGCTGCAGGCAGTTTTGCTTGGTTGGAAGTGGTTGGCGCTTGGCTTGGTTTCTTGCTTACTTGAAACATCTTACATTTTAATTCCTCTTCTGGCTCTTTTTTCATCTCCCTCATCTCTGCCCAGGGAAATCCAGGGCATTCAAACCTCCTTTGGAGTCAAGGTTGCCAACCTTCCAGGATTGCCTTGGAGTCTCCAGAAATTAGATCTCAATCTCCAGTACACTGCTGAGAGTTGCTTGGGAGATAAACAATAAGGGATCCATTAAAATAAATAATAAATACTGTATAAATCAGATTCAACAGTACAGTGGGTTTTTTAAAAAATGTAATAGAGATGTGCATTTGCCTCCCTGACAATCTCCGCATCGTAATTCATAACTGATATACGCAAGCACACAGGCATGTTGGCGTTGCGGAATTGGTTCAAACAGAGTTGGCAACCCTAACTGGACGCAGTCGGCCAGTGCAGAGATTCGAATACAGTTCTCCTCTGCATCTTCCCCAGTGGCAGGGCAGTTGGGGAAGCAGAACAACACTCTTCCTGTGGCCCTGCAATTAAGAACGGAGGAGACAGTCCCACAAGGTAACTACTCACCTGGACAAGGGATAAGAGATTGATGTCATATATCTTGACTTCAAAAAAAGCCTTCGATCTGGTGTCCCATGATCACCTCTTAGTAAAGCTGGCTAACTGCAGCCTTGGCCACACTACGATCTGCTGGCTGGGAAATTGGCTCCGTGGTCAGACCCGGAGGGTAGTAATTGGTGGAAGTCAATCGTCATGGTGTCCTGTGACCAGTGGGGTCCCCCAAGGCTCTGTCCTTGGACCCATACTGTTCAACATCTTCATTAATGATGTGAACATTGGAGTCAGAAGCGGACTGGCCAAGTTTGCCAATGACACCAAACTTTGGGGCAAAGCATCCGCACCTGAGGACAGGAGGGCGATCCAGGCTGACCTGGACAGGCTCAGCAAGTGGGCGGACGAGAAGTTCTCCACCTTGGGAGGAAAAACCTGCAGCATCCTTATAGGCTCAAATCCCAGGACGTCATTCTCCCGTTGTACTCGGCCTTGGTGAGGCCGCAGCTGGAGTACTGTGACCAGTTTTGGGCCCCACAATTCAAAAAGGATATGGAGAAGCTTGAGAGAGTCCAGAGGAGAGCCACAGGCATGATCAGAGGTCAGGAAAACAGACCTTTATGATGAGAGGCTGAGAGCTATGGGACTCTTTAGCCTGGAAAAGCGCAGGCTCGGGGGTGATCTGGTGGCCACCTATAAGCTTATCAGGGGTGTTCACCAGGATCTGGGGGAACGTTTGTTCACCAGAGTGCCCCAAGGGATGATGAGGTCAAACTGTTACAAACTCCTGCAAGACTGTTTCAGGCTGGACATAAGGAAGAACTTCTTTACTGTCCGAGCCCCCAAGGTCTGGAACAGCCTGCCACCGGAGGTGGTTCAAGCACCTATATTGAACACCTTCAAGAATAAATTGGATGCTTATCTTGCTGGGATCCTATGACCCCAGCTGACTTCCCGCCCCTTGGGCAGCAGGCTGGACTTGATCTTCCGAGGTCCCTTCCAGCCCTAATGTCTATGAAAGGGTTACCAAAGGCATGAGTATAGCAGTTTATTAAATTAGCTTTTTAGGGAGTCAGTGAATGTCTGCTGGTAAAGAAAAGTACATAAGACAAATGGGTCTTGGGGAAGAATATCCACCACAATGGCTGTTCATCAGGTGGAAGACCAGCGAATGCAATCTATGTTATGTACTCATTAGTTCAAATATTGCTACATCTGGGAAGAACTCCTCTAGCAGATGAGAGCAGGGCCAATTGCTGTTGCCAGGCAACAGGACGAAATCGCCACCGGAGTCTAAAGCAAAGTCTGAATAACTTGGGTAAGTTGGAAAAAGTTTTTTCCTTTTGCAAGCAAGCAGGTGTTAAACTGACCAAATACAACGTGAAGGAGTGCCGGACTTGTTAGAAATTGCACTTTCCTCACAGAGCATTGGTTCAATGCTGACTTTCAGGAAAGAGCGCCATTCATGGTATTGCTAGCCCCAGGTCCCTCGGCGCTTGGATTCCCTGGCAAACCTTGCGTACCAGGCTCTGCTTAGCTTCTCAGAGGCAACTGGTTCAAGAGTGGGAGGGTTGCCAGGCCATTTTAGGATTTCTTTTGGCTCGTGCAAAAAGGCTCTTGTCTCCTGGCACTGTTAATCCATTTAAAGATAAATGCTGCTTCGTGCATGTGTCATAAATTTCTACACACTTGAGATCACACTCTAGTGCCTCATTATTCACTTCAATGATTTTGTAGGCAGGTGAGCAAAGCAATAACTGTGCCAAAACTTGATACATCACTGCAGAAGCGTCACAGGCCTAACTCTCAGTTAGCCCATCCTCTGCATAATACTTAAGTTTCATAGTTGTTAGTTAATGGAAGTCTTTTGATTCCTCCCATTTCCTTTGAATAACTGACTCATCTTAGCTTTACAGTCACCAAGATGTGGAACACGGGTTTGCAGGTTACACAGTAAGACCTACATTTGGGGAACCCAAGTCTGATGTTGCAGTTGTCTGTTACTGTCATTAGTCTTTCATAAGGGAAGAGTTTAATTCCCTTTGAAATACTGGTCTTCCTTATTAATTATGTGGCAACTAGCCAATGACTGTCACCCAGTACTGTCTTCCAAAAGCAATTGTAACAGAATGGATATTATTCATAAAATGGAGAGTCCTGTTCCAGAGGTTTTGGTCAAATTAAATACATGATCGTTTAAACTGGATGAACTCTAAGCAGTTTGTGCCAAAGAATGTGCTGCTGCTGCTGCTGCTTGTTAATTTATTGCTGCTGGCACAGATTCAAATGTTACTGAGCAAAAGCCCAGATACATCATCCTTTGTCTCTGGGTAATTAAAAACACATTAGCGGCTCTTCGCTTGTCCTGATTCATTGTTATGATGCTTGGAGCAGATTCGGGAGCAAACAGCACTTGTGTATGGAACGGTTTGAAGCCTTCAGTTGTCTTGCTCTAGACTGGGGCTGAGCAGTTTCTCTACAGTGATGGCCGAGAGCCAGACATCAGCTGTCCCATACATGTTTGAGTCTTTGCACTTCTCAGCCCAAGCACTTTCCTGCGCCTGCTTCTGAATCGGAATAAAATGCAGATCTTGTGTGTGTCTTTTTTTTTTTTGCTATTGGAACAGGGTGGGTGGACGTATATCTTTATGGGGGCGCGGGTGGGGAATGGCAACCTTTTGCTCTGCCTTCAGTCTCACAGAGAGTGATAGGGTCAGGCCCAGCCCAGAAACGCAAGGCCTCTGAAAGAGATCCCTGATCTTCCCTGGGACCTGGGGGGATGTGTCCAATCTGGAAGCAGACCCACTTTGTATTTCATTAATGCTATTTGAGAAACATGGTGCAAGGAGGATCAATTCAGTAAGTACTTCTTGCGTGAACCTTTTTGTTCACATGGGCGAAATCTGGGTTCTGGTTAGTCCTTCAGAGCAGCATTTTGCAATAATAAAGGTGGCTTTTTGTGTGTCACAAGAAGGTTACTAGCATTTTTGTGGTGCCATACTTTGTTTCTGAGATTGAGATGTACTGGCTTTGTTTAGCTGTTTGCAAGAATCCTTTCCAGAACCGGAAGCTACTGCTTTATATGACATGGCTGCAGCACAGTGAATGCCCTAAGGAGAGGACTGGACAGGATTCTCAGGCATATCTGGGCAGTATCCATTGTTGAAAGGCTGAATGTGTAATTAGGTTATAAAAAGATGGAGAACCCTTGTTTAAAATTTTCACAGGGCTGCTTGATATGTTGCTAAGTTAAACATCTTGGTTGGTTGCTGTGAAAGCTCAACTTAGTTGTTAATATAAGCACTTCCAATGTTTAATGATTCTAAAATGTATTAAATATTATCTATAGTATGACTGAGAGGTAAGTGAGCATTGTCTCTACCTTGTTGGTGAAGAAGCAGGGATTGGAAAACATAGACAATGTCTGGCTGACCTGGGGTTACAATAGGGCTTGCATGGTCTTATGGTAAAGCCACACCTTTTTAATAAAAGCTCTTTCCTACTTGACCCTCTAGTTCTCTAGATGGTAGTTAGTATAAGTGGTGTCATTACAGCTTTTTTAATCCATGTGCTAAGCTAATATTTATTTTGTTTAAAAATACCCTAAGCAAAAGAGAAGAGGATGTATTGTAACTTGGTTGTAGTCATTTGTTCTTAATGGGTTTGTGTTGTTGTGAGCATTTATTGTATTATCCATGCACAAAATGCAGTGTGCTGTCAGAGTAGGAGGGTGAGTGCACTCCCAGCTGAAGGCTCGGGGTGGGCGGCTGGGCTGCATATACAATCCCACCCCACCCCCCCAGCTGCTGGCCTCGTGTGACCTGCTTTTGCATTTTGAAACAGTGGTCACCCTACAGAGCAGCAGTGTGTGTGTCTTATTGGACACGAGTCACTATATGTCCAGTTTTTTACTGGAGAACAGTGTGTCTCTCTTACTGGAGAAGAGTGTGTGCGTGTCATGCTAGAAGAGTGTGTGTCTATACATGTCTTACTGGAAAAGTGTGTGTATCTTGCTTGAAGTGAAGAATAGAGTGTGTATCTTGCTGGTGGACAGTGAGAGAGCATGCATGTATGTGTATCTTGCTGGAGAGAAGTCCCGGAGGATGATAGAAAAGTGGCGACCCAAAGACTTCGGAGCCCAGGCATGGCTTTGGCACTTGTGGGAACAGCGAGCACCTGATGCAGAAGGTACTTGTGGCATCTTCTGAAGGCCGATGCCCTCACAACCTCTTTCTACCCCAGGCAGGTTCCAGGCACATGGCTGAGGCGCAGCCGGATCACACACCATGCCCTGCCCTTGCTTGCTTCTATGTGGCTGAAGAGCTGAGATTGCTTGTCACTGTCCTGTGTGGGTCTCATCCTATTGGACAGTAAATCCTTCAGCCCAGGGTCTCGCCTCCGTTTTGTACAGCCCCTAGCACCTGGTAGCTCCAGCTTGAACTGGGGTTTCTGAGATCTGCAAAAATTTAAATGCAGCCTCTGCCCCCAAAGCATTTCACTGCATGGAGCGAGACAAAAATCAGGAGTGGATGAGGAAAGGCAGGAGATAAGAGGGCTGGGATGTGAGCACAGGGAGTGTGGTACCTTGAGGGATGCTGTGCTTCAGTGTAGATTGGTATTGCACACCTGGCTGTAATTTGTAAGCTGCAGGAATGAAGAAAGCTTGGAGGAAGCATTCCTGGAGAGAAGGCAGAGGTTACTGGCCTGGGTCTGCTTTAAGGGCACAGAGATGGGTGTGGGAGAGGTGGCATAATAGAAGCATGGACTTGTCTGTTTGCCTTGCTTGTGCTCTGCAGACCAGGGGTGGTGCTGTATTTTGGAAATTTTGCTTTGTAGAGCTACCAGTGGGATTACAGTTTTTTGCTCTGGGGAGAAACCCCTGGTCCAGTTGTGAAGATTGAATTTAATGCAGTGACAAGTAGTTTGTACAAGTAGAGAAAGCATCTAAAACACGGTAGCTGAATCTCCATTCTCTTCCGTTGGCTCTGCTCCTTCTCTTTCCAGTTCTGTTTCTTTCCCTTTGGTTCCATGGTATTATGGCTGAATAAAAATACAGCCAAATACTACTTCCAGCAACTGATTTTACAGACCAACACGGTTTTAGGTAATGAATTCATACTGTAAGTACCAGAGGATTTAATGCAGAAGATAATTTGCAGGTGCTAAACATCCTTCAAAAGCTGTGGATTTTTTGCTCATCATTGATTCAGGAGTGTGCAAGGGATTGTTGGCGGTCTAGCTGCACTCTCTCTAACAACTAGTTGTTTAGAAAAAAAAATAGCTAGATACACACCAAAGGCCTTTCATCCACTGCCCACCTGTGTGCTGATTTCCCATTACGCATTTATTTTAACAGATGAACTCTTCCCTCAGTTACATTCTCCATGTGGTGCTCAGTTCTTCCTTAGCATGAAGCAGATTGTTGCCTCCTCTCTGTGTAACCAAAGGTGAGGTTTTTTTTTTATCTCTTTGGAGCAAATGGAGATAGAAAGAGATGGCTGGAGTAGCCTGCAGAGAGAGAGGACAGGTGGTCATCAAATCGGGCATCTTTTTAGCATTGAAACTGCTGCTCAATGTTGCGTCCAAGAAATTTTATTGCAGTAAAATTGTGCTGGATTGTCCTGTTAATACCACTTAGCCTAAATAGAGTGCTTTACTACCTTCCAGTTTCTCTTAAAGTTTACTGTAGCAACTTTTATGAGCATTGTTGTCCTCAGCAATTTGGGGTAAGAGATTAAAACCCTGATCCTAGTGCATGTAACATTTTAATTAGGGGCTTGGGAGGCTTGATTCAGATCTGAACTGCTGCTGGTTTGCTTACTGACATAATGCAAGTCTCATCACTTCTGGCAGCTGATTTCCTCAATCTGTTGCTGGTGGTGATGATGATGATGATAATAAGCACAAATTGCTGAAATTGGTTTTTGACTCCTGAAAATAAGAACAAGCAACTAGAAGAAAAATCTAAGACAAAGAATTTTTTTTTTTTTTTTCTTCCAGTGACTACAGCCCAAGGCCATCCAGTATTTTGCATTCTGGTCTAACTCTAACTATCATTTCATTCATCTTGGCTTTAATTTATTCACATGAAATTGTGTTAGAGATCTGAAGATAAAATGGTGAATGCCAAGCAGTATTATTAAATATTAATTATGTATACATTTTAATTGCATGGCATGTTTAAAATATGTAAGGTGTAGGATTGCTGTTCATATCTAAAGACTCCATTGTGAAGCCAGTCCTTTCTGAGGTAGGCAAATAGCCAAAACCCCAATACAGTATTTACACTAAAAGACAATGTTGGCACAAAAGTAACGGAGTATAAATTAGCCACATATAACTCTAGGCTGAAAATTAGAAGGAGGTGTCGAATCATTACAGGAGTGAGGTTCTAAACCAGCCTCCCAATAGGAGATTAAGGGAAAAATGAAAACTAGCTGATTTTTAAGGTGGAGTTTCATAAATTGATGAACAGGATTATATGACATAATTGCTTGTGATAGCAGTGCATGGGATGCAGTGACCAGGGAGTTCCTCTTAGTTCTGTGTTGCTCTGAACAAAATCAAATGCTTTTACTGACTAGTTTGTAAAATACAATGAGGTATTTACTTTCTCTGGCTTTTCACTTTTCCTGATGCTTCATAAAAGGACCTGCAGTACACTGTGGTTTTCTGTCATGTGATATGGACTTGAATTTGATTGATTGTGTATAGTGCCTTTTATGCTCAAAATTGCCTTAAAGCAATGGATTGTATGATATTACAAGGGTTGCCTTGGCAAAGATATCAGCCTTTATGTACTTGAGAGCTCAGGCACAGACTAACGTAGGCTGATTGCTTTTCTGGGTAAGACAGTATTGGGCAGACATAAGAAGTTTTCCAAAATGTATCTTGGAACCTTGCAAATCTGCACTGACTTCCACAGAAACTGCAGGAGGAGAACTTGCCGTAACAACTTGAGGAAAGATTGATCAGCCTCCTGACTTTCAGAAATCTCAAATGCCCCCTAAGGCTGCCAAAGTCAGTGGGAGTGGCAAGTCCTCAGCATTTTTTTAAAACCACATCAAAATGTTAGTGTTACACTGCAACCTACTTTGGGAACCAGCTAGTGGGAGAACTGAGTGCAATTACAATGAAGTCACAGTGATGATAGCTTGATCGCAGTAGGAATTGGAGATGAAGAAATGGTATTGTGGTGTTTAGTCCCAGACTCTGGTGCTGAAACGTTCATATAACCTAGCAGTGTGATAGTGGTGATCATGGTAACTAACCCTTTGTTTCACTAAATTATATCTAAGTTTTGACAGTATCCAGTCCAACTTGGATTGTATAATCAGAAACCCTTTCCCTCCACAATTGGCAAATTTATGAGGCTCCTGTCTTGACAGCAGTGGCTTGAAACTTTGGTTTATGAAGCTTTTGCATAGCTTTGCAAATAATTCTTCTGCAGAGGAGGCTATAATGGGAATGAAAATGCAACCAATATAGAAATAATATAAATAGGTCAGTTTTAGAAAAAGGCTAGACAGAGCACTGACCTGAATTTGACTTTTCCAAGCAGTTAACTGTTCAGCAGACTACAGTTGGAAGTGGCAGAGATTATGCTCTGAATGTCATCAACATACCCAGTTTAGATGGTGAAGAATGAAGAAGCCGTGTAAAATCTATTTCATGGTTGCTAATATCTATAATTGTATTAATTATTCTTGTTTGAAAACCAAATCATCATCTACATCTGCCAGACCATGTTATAAGTTAGGCTGGTGAGCAAAACAAGCTGCTCTCATTTATCCTTGAGCAGTAAATAGGAACACACATTATTTTGTCTCCATCTTGTTTTGTGACCAGGTTGTCAGTTCCCATGTAGTGTGTGTGTGTGTGTGTGTGTGGTGAAAGCACAGGGAAGTCTGAATTGAAGTACACCCTCCTGACTTTTGAGCATCCTGGATGGAGATCAGAGTTCCCAATGCTGGGAAAGGAGTTGGGAAGGAAAACATCCCACGTTACTTAGAAGTCTCTAAGGATAAAAGTCTGACACGTTTTGAAGGTAAAGCAAGCCCAGAATGATTGAACACATCTTCCTTCAATTTACACATAGCCTCTAGGGAAGCTGTGTATTCTCTCTGATTTCTAGTCAAGAGGAGAAACTGCAACAGATCTGAAAAAACTAGTTGAATTCTAGTCCCAGCTTCAGGGATATAATTAAAACAAGTGCTTAATCTCATCTTGAATAGATGTTTGAGTGGGTGAGGATGGGAGGAAGAGAAGACCAAACTATTCTGAAAAGCCTTTTAGGATTTAAAAGTTAAAAAAAAATAAAATAAAATAAAAATAGTATTCTATGGGCATCTACACGTGCATTTAAGCATGACTTAAAAATTGCTTAATGCACACTCAGTTGGCAGGGATCTACACATGCAGAGATTTGGCACTAATGTTAGTGCCAAGTCTCTGCAGCCCTGCACACTCTGCCATGTGTCCCTAGTGGCTGGGCAGACCCAACACGAAAGTTAGTCTACAAGTGTGTTAATGCACTTTAACTAAATTTGATAGGTATCAAATTTAGGTGTGATTAGCCTAATTTTACCACTTTTCAATGGGCATTAAAGGTGTGCATTAAATTAGGCTAATGTGCATCAATGCATCTCGTGTAGACCTGCCCCTTGTGTGGTAATTTATAGCAATAAGGTGTTATTTCTTTTTCCTGGATAAGTGTGCTTTGTGATGACTACTATCCCTTAAATTCTTTCCTAGTTCAAAACTATATCAATAAATATATTTTGTATGTTTAAATATAGTCACCATACTCACATTTTTTCCTGCAGTGGGGGGAAAAAAACCCCAAAACCATCATTCATGCAGCATTCATTCAAGCAGTGTCAAAACAAACCAGATGAAAACCTGGCCATATATATTCAGAGAGGGTTTATGAATGTTTTAGCTAGAAAAATTAATCAATTTTGTTGTGACTGGTAAGTACTCAGAAAGAAGGAATCGGTGCTGGAACAAGAGCACAGTGCTGAGGTCTAAGTAGTACCTGCCTTTTGCTCTGTAGGAAGAGGCTGCTTGCAGTTTGTGAGCCACGGAGAGGGTCACAGGCCCAACGCCATAGGGGCCTGCAGGGTTAGTTAAAGGAAAAAGCCCTAAGTTGGCCCATGATGGTGGATTTTCAGGGTTTTAGGGAAGGGTCTTTTATAACGCTTTCTTTTGCAAAAAGATTTGTTCTTGTATATGCATTATGCAGACTGTTCTACAACCAACAACCCTATATTGCTTTATACTTGACTCAGGCAGCCAAGGTGAATAAAGCACCTGATGGTTAGAGACAGAAGAGTTCTTCAGCTTTAAAGGTAAAAGAGGCTGTGACCTCCCACCAGTAGCAGCACAGGATGGAGTAGAGAAGGTCAAGGGCAAAGATAGTAGGAGTTTTAGATAAATTATTAGGCCACTATGTGCTGCTTTTCCCAAAGGTTTGGGATTCAGTTGGTAACTGCTGTGCATGAACAGCATGTGCGCCTGGCGGCTGGGGGGGCACAGTGGTGGTGGTAAGCAGGGGAGCTCCTGCGGATGCTGTTGGCAGCAGGTTGGGGCAAGCACTGACCAAGGGCTGGCGACCACCCGTACTCGCTGCTGGAGGCCCGCGAGTCACAGACCACCCACAGGTGCCGCTGACAGTGCCGGCAGCATCTTTTTTTGCAAGGGGTGCACCACCACGCTCATACGCATTGCCCCTGCTAGTGTGTGAAATCGCTGGTTGCTTGGGAGAAGTGAGTTTTGGGAGGGGTTTGAAGTCTGAGAGAGAGAGTGCAAAGAGGCAGAGGTATATGAGCATCAGTGTGGCTTTTAGCCTTGTTAGGGCTTCAGATGTCATGGTAAATGCAAGCTTGATTCTCACATGTAGGATCACATTTGTGGCCATCAACACCTGGAAGAAGGTTGTGCTTGGCTTTTGGAGGAGAGCAGGGGGCAGCATTTTACTTAACGGAGATGGGCAACATTTTTATACCCATCGAGAGCAAACCTCCTAAGAGTTGTATTGCCTCTCATTTCAGTCCCATGTTCCACGTCCCATCTCTGCTCCTCACTGCAGCACATGAATGCACATAGAGTATTCTGACCCATATATTTTTCACAAATTAATTCATGTTTCAAGTGCTAGCAAATCCAGCATCAAGGATAATTGGCAGATATCAAAACCTATTAAGCTGTTAATTTTCCTTTTGTTGGCTTCACATAGATTCAGTAAAGTGAATGCTTATTTAAATTACAGCCCAATCAAAGCCAATTTAACTTCTGCCAACCTCTGTTCCCATTCTCTTGTATCCCTTTTCCTTCTACATGAAAACTACTTTTTCGATTAACTCCTCTGTGTCCTGCTTGACTTTTTCCCAACATGAAGGAGATGTCTGTTTTATACAGCAAATTCAAACATAGGCTAGTTCTGAACAGTATGTTCAGAGTAAGTTACTGGGTATTAGAGTCTCAACACTGGGCAAGAATAAATTATAATTTATTAAATGGTGTTTGGTTACCTTGTTGATGATAGTTTGCACTGACCCAGGGTTTCATTTGGCAGATTACTTGGTATGTTTGCAAAAGCTATGCTGTGTTGCAAAAGTTCTTCCAATTGTTATCAAGAGGTGATAATTCTTTGCTTGGGTGAACATTGCCATTTTATTCTTGCCCAGGAGTGGTGGTTGATAAATGAAGTAGGAAAAAGTTTCCCCCCAAAACAACCTTGGATTTTTAGAGTAAATGCACACTGGGAATAAAAAGATGCTATGGGATTAAACTGTTTTTAGAAGATCATTTCAGGTTGGATGTAAGGAAGAATCTGGAATAGCCTTCCCAAGTAAATAGTATTTCCCAACCTTGGAAGTCTTCAAGAGGAGAGTGGACAGACACCTTACTGGGCTCAAGAGCAGGGGGGTTGGACTCGATCTTTTTGAGGTCTCTTCCAGCCCTTGATTTCCATGATTGTTGGCTGGCTGTGGCAGAAGTCAACCATGGAGAAAAGAACTTTCCATTGCTGGAGATGGGTTTATAAGCCTGGCTGAAGGGGACAGGCCATAAAAATAGGCATGGGGGTATTTTGTGGAGAGGGGCAGAATGGACTTTTCAGAGATGGGGGAATACAGTAAAGAGTGTACAAGGAAAAAGCTTGGGCTCTTTCAGAGGGAGGCAGAGCAACCATGGGGACAGTGGAGTTAGTAGGGCAAGTTATAGGATTCTGAAAAGGCACCAATTTATCACAAAAGCCAGGTGCTACTAAGCCGAAAACTTCCTCATAAAATAATAATAAAGCAATAAGCATCTCCCTTCCCCTTCATTTCTCTCTCCTGTTCCTAGTATTCTTCAAGCTCTCAGTGCATCTTTTCTTATATTTCTCCAGGCTTCTTTGGATTGCAGCCAGTGCCAAGTATTTCTAAAAATATTTCCTCCTGGGTCACCCCTATCAAGCTTTCACACTCCAGTGCATACACGTACACCTTCTTCATTCACATAAACACAGAGCTAAATGTGTGGAAGGCCTGGCAGGCTTTTCAAGAACTAAGTTTAAGCATTTCCAGCAAAGTACAGCTTGAAAATTCATATTATTTTGCCCAGGGATACTGCCTCCTTCACAGCTGACCACTTACCATCATTCAGAACTGTGCCTCCAATTTTAGGGATGGTCAGAACTTGTCCAACCTGATGTACTTTTCCTGGCCTCCCTCCGTGTCACTTAACATCTCTTGGTATATCTATATATACTGAGATGTGAGCAGTGGGGTACCCCAGGGCTCAGTCCTCGGGGCCACACTGTTTAACATCTTCATCAGTGACTTGGACGAGGGATAGAAAGCACGCTGTCCAAGTTTGCTGATGACACTAAGATGTGGGGTGAGGTGGACATACTTGAAGGGAGAGAGAGGCTGCAACTAGATTTAGACAGACTACAAAAGTGGGCAGATGAGAATAGGATGGGGTTCAATGTGGACAAATGCAGGGTGCTGCACCTTGGGAGAAGGAATCCACAGCATACAGACAGGCTGGGGAGTTCCCTTCTTGAAAGCACAGAGGAGGAAAGGGATCTCGGAGTCATTACTGACTCCAAGATGAATGTGAGCCGCCAATGCCAGACCGCAGCCAGGAAGGCCAGCCAGACCTTGTCATGCATCTCAAGCCGGTCCAGAGAGGTGATACTCCCCCTCTATGTGGCTTTGGTCAGGCCACAGTTGGAGTACTGCGTCCAGTACTGGGCGCCGCACTTCAATAGGGATGGGGCCAGCCTGGAGAGGGTTCAGAGGAGGGCCACCTGCTTGGTGAGAGGGCAGCAGGACAGGCCCTATGAGGAGAGACTGAGGGACCTGAACCTGTTCAGCCTCAGCAAGAGGAGGCTGAGGGGGGACCTGGTGGCTGCCTACAAGTGCATCAAGGGGGATCAACAGTAAATAGGCAGAGCCCTTTTCTCCCCAGCACCACCTGGGCTGACGAGGAACAATGGTAATAAGCTGATGGAGAATAGGTTGAGGTTGGAGATCAGAAAGCAATATTTTACAGTTAGGGTGGCCAAAATCTGGAATCAGGCTAGACGATCTGTTCAGGTCCCTCCTGACCCTAGCTACTATGAAACTACTATATCAATCCGGGGCAGTGCCAGTGTGCTTTGTCCCTCAGCACCAAGCTAAGGCTGCACTGTTACATCTCAGTGGGTACATCTACACATGCATATTAATGCAGTGCAATAAACTCCAGCACTTATGCTCCTGGGCATTGTGTTTACACATGCACTATGCCCATGACTACAGCGTGTTGACTCATGTCAGAGCAGCCCCAGCTGGCAGAGGACCCAGGGTATCAGCCTGCCAGCCCAGGACTGCTCCACCTCAGCTCAATGTACTGTGGAGGGGCTGGTTGGGGCACAAGGTTGCTCCAGTGTGGGACTAGCTGGCAGGCTGCCCCTGCACTGAAGCACCCTCATGCCCTAGCCAACCCTGCCAGCGTCTACATGTGAGCTGCTGCACACAAAAAAACTCCACAGAAGGATAGTACCTGTATTTACAAGTAGTAACCTGCTATGGAGTTTATTAGTTTGCTGCAGCCTGGTAGGGCCGCAGGGGTAGATGCTGAGACGTTTACTGCAGAACTAATTGGGCAACTCCACAGTAAACATCTTGTGCAGATGCACCCACTGTTGCAATTCCTGGTACTGTACCGAAGCAATGTAGATAGCCTCTGCATCTTAGTTGCTGTCCTGTAAAACATGGAAATTACTTCCCTGCCTCACTAAGGATGATTCATGGATATGCATGGAGCTCTTGGATACTGGGGTGATAAAGGGAGTACATAAAGGGTCAGGTCACTGTTTCTGCCTTGGTGATTTTACAAGCATGGCAAGATAGAGAGGTTATGGCCATACAATCAACTTTACATGCAATAAGTTGAAGCATGAATTTTCAGCCTACCAGCTATACTGTAGTAAGTGGCTATGTATAATCTCTTACATCACTTTAAATGTGAGACTTCTTGCCCCTCAAATGCAGATGAAGTAGGCTACCTTGCACTTAGCAAGTATACGTTCTTCAGTAGTTACTGCAGAGTAGCTGAGAGCTCTGTAAATTCATGCCGTAGCTTACCCTACAGTAACTTGCGTGCCCAGAACTAGCGAGAGAGAAGTGCAGGAAGAGTACAGTATGGGAGTGTCTGGGAGGACAGCCTACACACATCAGCCATTTGGTTTATTTTTGCTTAAATAACAGCCCATGCTTTTAGCTGCATTGAGACTTAAGGGATTTAATCTTTGTTTCAGGGATTGTCAGGGAAAAGGGGGTGGAGGGGGAGAAAGCTTCATAGCGTGTTTGAGTGGGGGTGGAATCGGGAAGAACATTGTAGGCTGGTCAGCAAGGAGATGACAGGGAAGAGACTGGGAGAAAGGAGGAAAGGACTGCACTCTCTAGGCAGTTTATATTGATTTTTCAATCATTTTTGAGAACCACGAGCAAGCTACAAATGATTGGAGGCAAGCTAGTATTTAAATGGGAAAATGAAAAATGCCCCAGGTATTGATGGGTCTGTCAGCCTCGCATTGATCCTGGGCAAAATATTGGAACAACTGGTACAGGATTTGATTGACCAAGAACAAAAAGTGGATAATACAATTAATGCCAGTATGGAAAATAAACTTCATCAGACTATTTTGATATCTTCTTTTTTATGATGATGAAATATATTTATTTGAGTTTAGGTCATTCCTCCACCTTAAGCCTTGTGTTCTGCCTTTTTCTAAGTAGGAAACCTTGATGATTAGAATGAAGAACAGTATCCATCTCCTACTCCACTGCTCTCACAATGCTTCACTGTCAGCTTTTGTGAACAGATTTGCCAGGGGAAGGGGATAATGTGCATCAGAATGATGCCCAAGGGGTTACTAAGAAAAGGTGCAAATTGCCTATGTACTCACTGGATGTGGTTAATGGGAAAGTTATCTATGCTGACTGAATCGCACAGCAGAGATGGGGAAGACAAGTGCCAATAATGTGGTTTGTTTTCGTAGTACAAGCTTTTGTGGATTTTTTTTTTTTAATGAGTTGTTAGACCATTACAGAAGGGTATTGTGTCAACAAACTGTAGAATTCATTTCATTCACAGAATTCATTCATCGTGTCTGTTCACACTCAGCTGTGGCTCATCCTCAAGTGGCACATCTGACATCCCTCTAGATTTTTTTTCCATTACAAATGTTAATACTGATTAGTATCATATTCACCCAAAGCACCTTGTCTGCTTATGTCCTGAGACAAACACAGCTACAACCTACATCCCTGTAATACTGAGTGATTAGTAACACCTTGAATATATTCCATATAGAGTACCCACGTTGTGCTTGCTGTTCACTGGAGACTATTTTAGGAAGCTGGAGGGTTTTGGGGATTGTTTTGTTTTTTTTCTTCCTTGTTTTGGTTTTTTTTTTTGGCTTTCTACTTTTACAAATGGCGATTGATCCAAAATGCCTGTCACAGATGTTCTTGCTTTTCATGTTCCTCCTTTGCGAAACTCGCATGTTCTCTCCTTTACAGTCTTTTCTTCATGCAGTTACCAGTGGTAATGAAATAAGTGGCTAGTTCTTTTCATGCAAGACAGCAGCATTCAGTATCGCTGTGGGCTTCAGGGAGCTGAATGAAGAACTTGAAATGAGAGCAGGCAGGCTAAACTTCTCCTGCTAAGCTCTCAATTCTGGCAGAGATGTTGAAAAGCAACAGGGCCATGTTTGCATCTTTATCTGTTGCAGTGATGGCTGTAATGCTTCAAATGCATACACCTGGGAACTCTGGCAGTAGATCTAGATAGAGTATAAAAACATAGAATCGGCACTATGAATGAGTAGATGCTGCTCTTCTTTTCAACTTGCTACATACATGCTGGACATATAATGCATTTAAAGCATTTTACAGATTAAATGAATACCTCAACTGAGAGCCCATTTTGAAGGGGAAGAAACAGACAAAGAGGTCTAGTTGGCCTGAGGTCACACTGGAGAGAGGCACAACAAAGCCTCTAGCATCAAGGCCTTGAGTCCCACACTTAGTTCATTAGAGCTACCATGTTGTTAAAACACAGTGGATGCATCTACATGAGATGCTTTACTAGAGACTAGGGCAAATTATTGTTCAGTAAGCATTACCGTCTACATGTACAGATACTTACTGCACAGTAATTTGCTCTAATTGCGAGGAAATTAGCTACCTGTATATACAAGTAGCAAATTTTACCTACAGTTACTGCACCACATGGCACATGTAGACAACTGACTGGGAACATACTTGCTCCTGGGCAGCAGGGGGTGGGAGATTGCTCTCTGCACCCAGGAGCTGCCTGCTGCTGGGGCACCAAAGCCTGGGTGGGGACAATGTCCCCATGCCCCAGCAGCAGGGAACGTCCAGCCCCCACTCCCTGGTAATGATCATGGATCAGGGGCTGGGGAGATCGTGATCATGGAGCTGTGGCTGGGAACAGAGTGGGTAACAGGCTGAAGAGCCTGCTCCTTTCCCAGCTCCATGACCATGGAGCTTGGCAGGGAACAGGCTGCCCAGCACCTGCCCTGCAATCGTGAAGCAGGGGCTGGGAACTGTCCCAGCCAGGGGCAGGTCCCAGCCCTGTGCCCCAATCAGGCAATTGAGGCATGAGCCTTGGAAAGAGCGGCTTGAAATCCCTGCCCAGCCAAGGGCTCCCTGCTAGCTGCCCCACTGGCGGATCGGGGCAGGGGCTGGGACCTGCCCCTCCCCTGCAGCTCTTTCCAAGTCTCCTGCCCCCAGTTGGGGAGCCAGGGCCAGGAGCTCCCTGCTGCTGGGGCAGGGGGACAATGTCCATGCCAAGACTCTGGTGGCGGAGCCCACCCCAGCAGCATGCAGCCCTCCAGGGGCAGGGAGCAATCTCCCAGCCCCCACCAGGAGATAGCATGGGGCCAGGAAACAGCTCCCTGGCAGCCCCTGGGCAAGCACCCAGCAGGAGCTTAGAGCTCCCCCTGGCTGCTGGTGCAGGGCTGGAGGGGACGGGAGCACACTGCTGCCAGGAGTAGGTT
>NW_005842868.1:515038-527015 GCF_000455745.1 Alligator sinensis
CCTACACGTGTAGACACCTGCCTAAGGTGTATTTACTCTAGAGAAAACCCACCCTACAGCATTTGCACGTGTAGATAAGCCCAGTATAAATTGACTGATGGAATATGATGAGCTGAACCACCCACAGATGCAAAGGCTTTCCAATAGTCCTGTTATCAGCCTTTGCACTGCGTTACGTGCAGATCATATTGAGTAGGAACCTTTCAGTAGGTGAGGAGGTTGAGGAGATATATTATGTCTCTACATTGTTCTCTTTGCTGCCATCTGCTTGTTTGTTACCTTGTGGAAAAAACACCCATGGTAGAAATTCAAGCAGGGCCAGTATTAATAAACTTACCTGGTATTGTATCTAGAGCAAAAAACTGGATCAGATTTGGAGCCCAATAAAGTCAGTGGAAACACCTCCATGCAAGGGGAATTTGGATCAAGTCCTAATTTGATGGCAGAACCCCAGGTGGCTTCAGGAGCTGGATGCCTGGTTTGGAGAGGGAACTGAGAAGAGTTGCTAAGGAATAAAAACTGCCACTCCTTTCTCAGATATACAAGTTACTACCAGGACTTCCAACAGGATCAATCTCTTCCAAGCATTCAAAGATGCTATCTCAGTTGTGAACGTACGTTTTTACCTAATCCACACATGTCATTTGTACCCTATTCCAAATGCTGCTACAGCCTTTTGTGGGCTTGTAGGAAAATTGTGTACTGGCTTTTTCAGTTGGGATACACAGCCTAGTTGAGGGGAAAGTAAGTTATGTAATGAGATGCAGGTATTTAAAGTATCAGTGCATAAGTAAAAGAAAACAGCTATCCAGAGGATATCAAGATTTCTCTTATTTGCCGATAGAGAAAATAAAGATTTTTTTTTTTGGTTCCTTTGGACCTAGATTCACGGTGGTGTAATGAAGGCAACTGGAAGGCGCTGGAAGTCAGGAGGCCTGTGCTCAGTTCCTGGCTCTGGGCCCAGTTCCCTTTGCAGGCTTGGGTAAGTCATACAGAATCATATTTTCAAAAAGCTCATCATCCCAAAGCTCCTCTTTGGGTCTCTCAGTATGCTCCCCACGGGAGCTGCTGCATGTTATGATCTATTGGAAAGCCAGGCACTTAATTTCTTTTTTAAATTTTGCCATGTTTGTGGGTGATGAGCTCTTTTGAAAATCAGGTAATTAATTTCTCTTTCCTTCTGTTCCCTATCCAGACAACAGGCACAGTAATGTTTCCCTACCTATAGCTTCTTATATTGCACCCATCACTATAAATCTGTAGTGATGCAGACTCTTGTACAGAACTACTCACAGGGATGTCCTTTGGTGTTCACATAACAGCACCAGAGTTTTCAGCTTCATTTAATCTGTACTGGAGCGGTGTTAGCATTGATGCAAAGTAGAATAACAAGTCATCTGTTTTAGTAATCTGGGTTATCTGGGATGATGATCTGGGCTAGCCACTAACTTCCTGGTTTACCCTGCTTGGCGCTTAGGTCCAGCCTTGATGTGTTATCCAGGCCATAGCTTGATTTCCAAAAGCTTTCATGAGTAAACAAGGTGCAGGTCATGCAGATAGGCTGAATGTTGCTCCTGCTGGGGATACAACTGAGCAAAACCCCTGCCACTTTCGGATCCAACTGAAAAAAATTCTAGTTTCTTGGAGTTGCAGGGAGCAGATGCATATGGTATCACCCATGTTGCAATGTAGAAAGTGTCAATGTAACTTTAAAAGGTTCCCAGATACTTAAATGCCCACAGCAATGCCAGTTCTAGATGTGCTGAAGATCAGTAGCAACATGATGCAGTCCAACTGCGTGTAGTTGGCCCACTGTCTGCCGCAGGAGAGGGAACACAGATTGAGCAAAGCATAGAGATTTATCCATCCCTTGTCTTACACGTGCTACTTCCAGGGCTGCGGTAAAATTATTTGCTTATGAACAGGCAAATGCTTTACCACAGACATCTTATGTTCGATCTCTCTCTGCTGTGAATAGCCCTCAATTGAACAATGCTCCTTCATTTTTCAGACCCATCTGCAGCAACTTTTTGTCTTTCTGGGATTTAATCTCCAACAGTATAGATAAATATATGTGTTCAACTTACTTATCCAGCCTGTTATCTGATTCTGATGTCCATTACGTTTATCCAAGAAATATGGATTCTGAAACTAGGAATGGTTTTAAAATTTAAAAGCAAAAAATAAAGCAGCTCTTAGCATAGGTGATATTGATTTTGAACAGCTTTTAATGGGAAATGCTGGTATCAAGGCCACCTCATTTTCTATCATGGTTCATATAACATGGAGCTGGAAAACCAGGCTCCGTAATGGTGTAAATGTTTCTGAAGCTTTATCTACATATTTTTCAGACAATAGCTTCTTAGCTATTTTGAGCTCACTGTCATAGGGGTTGTACATGCATCTCTTTCTTATTAGCATCATTTATTACCAAATGCATTGTGTCTGCCTAAGCTATTGCTAAGGTAACTAGCACAACAGGTTCTAAGAGCAAGATGAGCCTTAGGGGTGCTGAATAACAGCATGGCAGTCTTTAGGCAGGGGAGTAGAAATAGGAAGGATGACTGGATCCTCAATGTTTATTTAATGTTGGCTTAGAGTAGAATGTATATATTACATACATTTCTACTTACATATATATTTCTCATTGGATAAGATCTGGTCTGACTTGCCTAAACCAAATACTTTAAGTCAAATAAACACCAGATAATTTAGCCATGACATTTCTCAGCACCTTGGGGAGAAATGCACAGGGATGTATTAGTCTCCAGAAGTGTCTGTTATCCCACTGCTCGATTCTCAGTGTTTAAGGCACTGATCCTCCAGCAAACTCTGTGTTGGTGCAGGGGTCTGATCATGTGGAGTTTGCTACTGTATATGCATGGAAGAGTCCATGGTGGGTTTTTAAAAGGTTTGTTTGTTTTTTTTTCAGGGGGGTTTTGACTTAAAAGGGGGGAAGGTGGCATGGAAAGTCAAAAAGGAACTTCTGTTGATGCAGAAATACTCTAGTTGACTGGGTTGAATTATGTTCTGGATATTCAGTACCTTTGTGGCATCCATTATGCTAAAAAATACAGTGTTGGGAAATCATATTAACTTTTTCTCCTGAGCATTTTGCTTTTGCTGCATCTTCTGGCATTAATTCTCCGCACCCTTCATTCATTTTATCCAGATACTCCTTTGTTCAAGTAGTACTGTTGAATAAAGGCTGAGATGGAAAGAGTCTCTCCTTGTTCGAAGGTCTTTGCTGTTTGGAGATCAGAAGTTTACACAGCACACCTTAGATCTCTGGAAAACGTATACAAAGCAACTTCAGAATAAGCATTCGGTGCAGTTTGCTAGAGATCAGTGTCCTTTCCAAGACTTTAACGCTAGAGTCGTCTCTGCTCTCTCTGTCCTGCAGGGTGCTTATCACAGAAGGGCCTGGCTCTGACCCTCATCACAAAGGGCCTCCAGTGTTAGAAAATTCTAATTTTAAAGGGATTACAAAGTACCAGTCCAGCTATTTTCAGCACAGCATTTTTGCCTAAATTCCCTCCTGCTTGCTCTTAAAATACCTTGTAGATAGGTTTGATTGGCATGTATTTTTAAGGGAAACATAACTTAGGTATGAAAAAAAGAAAGATTTGCATTGTAAATGGCCAAGTGCACTTGAAGCTGATTATTGATATGCCTCAAGTTCATTACACTGATGACAGAAGATTATGGGCTATAATACTTTCTCCTCAACTAGAATTAACCCTTTGCACATGTGCCATTTCAGTCCTCCAGAGCTGAGCCATGTGAATCGAGATGGAGGGACTTCTTCATGTCCTCAATAAAGAACAGTGCCCACCCCATCTCCACCTGCTTTGCTGTCCCCCAGCCATCTGAGGGGAGCACCAGGTCTCTGGAAGAAGATTTGAAGAAAATGTAATGCAAATTCCCTAAATCATGCACTTTTCAAGACTGTGCAACACCAGTACTTAAACCTCCCTGCCGTGCCAATCTGGGAAGAGAAAAGTGCTCATTAATGAAGCCGTGTCAAAGAATCCATTTGGGGAGCTAGAGAAAATGTTAAAGCATTTGGATTCTGAGATCAGAGTCCAATTCCTGGCTGAGCTGCAGACCATGGGCAAGTCACTGCAGGCTACTTTTGAATAAGTGGCCAGGGTTTTTGGTGCTTCACACATGTTGCTTTCAACCTGAGGATACTTTCAGAGATGCTCAGCCCATTCAAGCCTTCCCTTCTGTTAAACTGGATGGGATGCTCAATGCCTCAGAATAGCAGGGCCAACATGTCTCAAGTTCAATTCCTAAAATTAGTGGCTGCTTTGAGACCTCAGTCAATCTGTACCTCAGTATGGGGTTAAATAATATCCCTCTACCCCACAACTAGAGTAAGGACCACAGAATTAAGGCCAAGATACAAACTAGGTTGACAGGAGTGGGAACTGCATCTCATGCAGATACAGCAAAGCTAGCTTTCTGCTCTCTTGCTGGAGTTGTCCTAGCAGTGTGAACTTTTGTGCTGTTGTGGCTAGTGTCACAGGAACAATTCAAGCCTTTACCCAGCTGCTTAGGCAAGTTTTGCAGCCAGCACTGAGCTCTGTGATGTTGAAAGGCAAATCCATGGCACAAGCCAGCATGCCTACAGTTGTGGACAGGACAGTGTTTCTCTTCATGTGAGTGGTTACACTGGCTTCATTATTAGGAGTGAGGCATTTGGACGCTGCTATAAAGGAGGCTTTTGCTCTGCAGGAGCTCATCTCATTTGGTGTCAGCATCTGCTCAGGTGAGGTCAGAGGGCAAGGTCTAGTATGCAGGGTCTCCATGTAGGGCTGCTCTTCCCTTGCCCCATTCCTGCACTGGCTTTATCTTGGGTGTCTTAAATGTTCCTCGGGCAGCATGTATTGGTGGAAGGGAAGGGGTGAATTGCTCGCAATCTCATAGTAGAATTCCCTTGCTGGAATCTAGGTCAGGTGCATAGTGGGAGTCCAGGCAAAAATGAGGTCTCTCCTTCCTCATCGCCCTCTTCACACTAGACAGCCAGATATCTACACAGGTAAATGCTCTTACTGATAATGGCAGACGGAGAAATTGAAACCTCTGATGAAAGCTGTAATGAAAATTTGATATCACCAGATGCAGCCAAGGAGCAGCTAAATCCCACCTAGCAGCAGAATCTGAAAATGATTCCGCCTCAGATGAGACGCTCACCCTGGAGCCACTGATGAAAGCAAATAAAAAAAATGATGCCAGAGAAAGCAAGCATATACCGGCTGATTTTCTGCTCGCCTCAAAAACAGCCAAGCATAAGTGAACCAGATGCTGTGATAAGAGAAAAAGCTAAAAGAGCAAAACTTGAGACACCAGTGAGGAAGCGTGGAGTTGCTTGGTGGATTAAAAAAGCACAGTGCTTCAAGTTCAAGTCCCTTCTGAAAACAATCACATCTACCCTGTGTGAGCAATGTTGCAGCTGGTAATGGTGGTAAATTCTTCTGGTGCTTAAGTGAGCATGGCAGAGCCACTGTAGCCACCTGGATCCTGTTGGGAGGCTGAGCTGCATTATGACAGTCACGTGCCAGCTCCAGCTCCCATTCTACCCTCCGTTATGCTGTATATTGTGGTTGCCCAGTGTAAATGGGGGGCATGTTTGGTTTACTGAACTTTTATTATGAGGGTGATACATGAACCAATTAGAAAAGGAAAACTTTTCCTGGGAAAACTTGAACGTCCATGCTTGCGTGCACGTTCAGTGTTAGGAAAAATAATCTTATAGCTAAAGCATTGATCTGGAGTTGGTGAGGGCAATGTACAGAAACTCTTGATGGGGTTTATACTTTGACTTTCCAGACAGATACTGCTTTATAAATGCAGTGATGCTTCCTCATACAAGCCAAAGATAAGCCCATTTCCAGAGCTTGGAGATACAAGGGAACTTTCCCCAGGGATCATTGATTTTTGGGGAATTTTCAGAATTAAGACTGGGTGAGAAATCTTCTTCTCTTATCTCTACACCACATTTGACCATTTTGTTCCATGTGTTTTTACACGTTTGTTGTACTTTGTGAGGTCTTTCATTGTACGTGTGCCTTCAAGCAGCGGGCATGGTGGCAGGTGTTGCATAGTGTGAGACTCTGTGCTGCAGCCACAGGCAGTCGAACCAGTGCTATAGCCCCACTTCCTTATCAGTTCTTTCGAGCGTCTGATTCTGGTATGTTGGCAGTTGAGACATCGCCACCTTTGCCACGGTTCATCAGCACCTGGCGCTAAGGACACGGCTGTTGGAACATCCAGTTTTCTGCTGTCAGCTATTTTCTTCAGCCTCTCATTCCACATCTGTAGTCATGTCTTCTTGGATGTGGCATTGGGTGCTGGTGAGGAGGCTCCTGCATGACTTCAGATGTTTGTGCACTGCAGGATGGTCGTACAGTGCGTGTCTCACATCTTCAGTTTGTCTCATTTCTTTTATCCTGCTGGTCTCTGCTCTTCTGATGTCAAGCAGAGCGATGCCAGCCAGCAGGTACACATTAGTTAGGCTGGTAGGCTTCAGCTATCCTGTGAAAAATTATACATATTCATGCCAGCCTGAAGTTTCCAAAGTAAAGCTTACCTGAATTGTATGTGCTTTGGTTTGATTTAAATTGGGCTTACATTTGCGTGAAAGGTTCTCAAAGCAACAGAGCTGTGTTTTGGGGTTTGTAATCACATCTCAAACTACATGTGATTTTTAAATCAGCTTGGTGGTTTATAAGAGAAGTTTACTACAAAATTCTCATTCTCATCCAGTGCATAAATATGCAGTGTCCCACAGCCAAGCCAGACCAGGAATTGGTGAGGGTGGAGGAAATGAACTTAGGGTCAAATTCCCCTTTCATTTATACAAGTCATAACTTCCCTGACAGCACACAGACCTCACTGGAGCTGCAGTAATGTAGCCGAATCAAGAATTTTCCCTAAAATTTCCTTTCAGTTGATAAAATTCAGCTATTCTTTGTTCACCTACAGCTTCCAGCAAAACTAAGGAAACTGCAGTCACAACCCTAGGACAAAATGTAGTCCATCTCATCTAAGTTATCTCCGCTTTCCCCTCAGTTATTCTCCCCATACCTTCAGAGAAGCATTTAGTCAGCAAACCTCTTGTTCTCCCAGCTCTCTGCATCCAAGTGAGGTCGCACAAAGGATCTTTGGGTGGTTAGATTAACATGGAGTGGTATAATTAGCATACCTTAAGACACTAATGAGAAATAGTATTTGTTGATGATGTTTTCGTTCCAATTCTGATTAAAACGCCCTTTGTATTACTATTCAGCATGGAAAAAAAAGCTGCTGGGAGCCAATATCACCTTGCCTCATACCTTGTTTTTAAAAATGATGGTAATAAAGAATAATGCTGTCAGGCCGTGACTCTTAGGCCGCACTACAGCAAGGGTTGGCAGCGGTGCAGGTCTTGGGTCATGTTGACAGGGAAGAAAACTTGGCGGTAAATGTTAGGTGTTTTGGGTCACCATGCAAGCAGGCTCCTCAGATTTAACGCCGTTAAAGACTGGGAGGTTTGGCATGCTGATACACAGAAATACTTTCTTCCATGATGAGTCTGCCTTGTCTCCTCCTCAGCTTTGGGTAGATTGTATTAGCCACAAGCGTCATAATCAAGAGAACACTTGCTTTCCGTACTGCTTTTACCATACAACTCAGCTGCTTGCTCTGTGGGGCAGCCTGGTAACAGTTTCCCTTTAGTCGTATGTGATTGAGTTGCTTTGAGCTATCCCTTTGGGGAACATAAGAGGATCCAGTTTCAGACATAAAGGGGACCTGAAGCTTTCAACACTTATAAACGTGTGTGCGTGCAGGGAGGTATTATTGCACTTTGTCGTGCAAGTAGTCTCCTGTGATAGTTTGAGGAGAGAGTGCTTTTAATTTGACCTGAGAATTCTTCTCTGCTGAGTTGACGTCTGCAGGCATCTAGTCAACTGAAGGCAGATTTCAGCCTTTTATCGAGTGGCTGTGCTGTCAGCACCATCGGAGCAAGTCGGAGGCTTAAACCTATGGTGCAACTAGTAGTCAAAACAGGGGATTTGCAGATAGGCAAGAGCCATTGCAATATGCTTTGGCGTGGGTGTTCCTCCTATAGGTATGCGTGTATATTTTGCCTGCTGTGCAGTGGATCCCTCATCACCAAGATCATCAAACAACGTACCTGCTTGTTGTCAGCTTTGTTGCTGCAAACCACATAGCAATACATAGCACAAACACAGCCACTGTTGCACATCTAGTATAACCCCTCTATGCCAATGTTTCAACCAAAGGATTATGGAGATGTCTTGGTAGTGATGGAGTGTTTTTGAAACCATGCAGGTCTAGGAATTATGAAAAGGCAAGGATTTTTGTGGGTGATACCTTTTTATTGGACTGCGTGGTTGGGATAGATTTAGACAATACAAAACTTTCTTCATCAGGTCTGGAATACTTTTGTCATTCTGCCCTCAGCAGGTTGGATGACCATGGGGAATACACACACACTTTTGCTGTGGGACAGCAGATTTTCTTTAGCAGCCCTGACAAAGTTTTTGTGTGTATTTAGAATTATTTGCAACTAGACTGTTAGGCAAGGAAGCCAGCAGGGCTGGAACACAGTGGGGCTAAAACAGATTTACTTTCCATGGTAAGTGTATTTGTGGCTTGGTCTTTCCTCCCAACACATGACTGATGCCGTTATAATTTGTACTTTTGGCCACTACCTAGTTTTCCCTCCTTTTTATCCTGTGCAGCATGCAGAATTCCCATGGAGGTCTGAGGCATGAAGCCCCGAACATGTGTCCCTTTGTGTTTGTAGACTTTCAGCCTACACATACAGAATACAAGATGGTCCCAGCCTTTCGCCTCACTTTCTGGTGCTTCCTCATGGAGCATTACTTTCCTCCCCTCCCTCTTCCCCTCCATTACTGTTCGTAAAAGGTTTTGAGACCCTAGAAAGAAGGAACGATGGGAGTGCAAAATTGCATTATTGTTGGAATATAAAGGAACACATATACTTGCCCTCTAATAATACCAATGGGATCTCATATAATTTCCATTAAATTGCATACTCTGTCTTTCCAAATGTAAAGGAAAGCAGAGCCCTGAGAATTCATAGTATGAACAGGACCAGCAGTGCAACCATTACCAAGTCTGCAAGGAACAAATGGTGTTTCCCTGTCATTAAAGTGAGAAATGTAGAGAAATAATTGGGCAGATCACAAATGTGCCCACAAGGCTATTACACTTTAGAAACGAGCATAGTAATTAATGCTGTGTTCCACAGAGTATAGAAGGCAGGGTAGAAATGCACCTTTTATAGACTAACTAAGAGCGAGAGCACACAAGCTTTCATGAACCCAAGTTCACTTCCTTAGATGTTATGAGAGAATAGCATAAAGCAGAGTATAAAGTGGAGTGAATGTTTAGAATACAATAGGTGGAAAAGCAGGAGGAAGGGGCAGTGCAGCGACAGTTATACAAGCAAAGAACCCATAGAAAGGAAGTATGACATTTTTAAAAGAGAAAGAAGACACTGGCAGTTGGGTAGCAGTAGCTTTGAATACATCTACCTCTGCCTGAGCACCCTTTGGGAGATTCAGTTAGTTGCAATATGGGGAGTGTTGGTGTTGCGGTGCCATTTTGAATCATAGCCGAACCCCATCTGAGCGGTAGCTGCATTTCAGCTGCAGGTGACATTCCTCTCCCAGCACAAGGCATCGATGTAAGATGGACAATACTGCATATCATGTTCGTCCTGTCGCTGCTTTCATTTTACTGTTGCTCCTGCTGTAGTTTCTAGTCTCCAGGTCATAGTTCCCTAGGGCAGTGGTTCTCAACTGGGGTCATGGGGTGCCTTGAGATCCTTTCTTGGTGCCACACAACATTGCCATGTTAGGTGTACAAACATGATTCACAAGATAAGCCCAGAGATTTCAAATAGGAATTCATGGTGTTAAAAATAGTCTCACCTTGTGGGCTTTCTGAGTTCTTTGCAACAAAAGAATTACCCTGTTATTTGTCTGTAGCCAAAAGAGAAGTGAAAACTAAGATCTGGCATTTTCTTTGCAGTGCCTCGAGTTTAAAAGGTTGAGAAACATACTGCTGTGGGGGTTTAGAGTAATCTCTACAAAGCCCTTTGTATTACTCTGGAAGACACTTTGTTGTGAAAGGAATATTGTGATCCTGTGGCAAAAAGAATGCAGTGGGGTTAGAATTTAAGAGTCTTCACCCTAAAGACCACAGGTTACCCTCTTTTTTTGAACTAAAAGATAAACCCTTTAGGTTGCAGTATTATTGCCACTCTAGGATTCAGTCACTAGAGATAAATAGTCATGTGATTTTAATCAGGCCCACAATTTCATCCAGTAGAGGTCAGCAGGATGAATGTGCATCTCCTCTATTAGTCTTCATGTCAACCACCATGTATAAACCAAAATACAATTGCATACGTTGCCTGGAGGTGTGTTGTGGGAAAGTACCGCTCTCTCCAGAGTTGAGGCTAATGTCAAGTTCAGATGATAAGTGTGGCTTTCAGTCATATTTGCCCCTTCTTTCCCAGAACCAAGGCAACCTCACTGAGATTTCTTATGATGCACCCAGTTGGGTGCAGTAGGAGGAAGAGGAGGCTGACTGGGCACACGTGTGCGGGGGCCGGGGCAGGCCAGGCTGCGCTGCCTCCCTGTGTATACGTCGCCGTGGGGGGTGGCGGCATAGGCGGGTCGTGGCAGGGCCTCACCCTCCATCTCCTTCTCTCCCGAGGGCACCGCTGCCTGCCGGGGCATGTAGTAGACACCCAGCGGCGCCTCCAGGGCCCAGCAGGGAGGCGCCGCTTAGCTTGGAGTCCTCGCCTGGGGGTACGGGGAATACACGGGTGCGGGGTATGTATGGATTATTTTTCGAAAACTCAATTTTCTGCAGGTTATACATGCGAAATACGGTACTACCCCATGGTCCTTGTCCATGTGGGAACCAATGATGCAGCTAGAACCAGCCCTGACCACATCATGAAGGACTTCCATGAACTGGGAGACAGCTTCAGGAAGACTGGAGCACAGGTTGTATTTTCTTCCATCCTTCCGGTTGGCAGCAGCCAGAGACTCCAGGGTGCCCGCATCAAGGAAGTCAACCGGCGGCTCCAGAATTGGTGTCTTCAGGAGAGCTTCGGATTCTACAGCCATGACCAGCACTTCCAGGGAGGAGGCTTCCTGGGAGATGATGATCTTCATCTCTCTCCCAGAGGTAAGTATCTGTTCGCCTGCAGGTTGGCTGATCTCCTCCAAAGAGCTTTAAACTAGGCTCGACGGGGGTCGGGGAACCTGTGGTTGAAGAGAGCCCAGGGTTGGTAAACCACAAGCAAGATGCCAGATCACACCAGGTAAGTATTAAGGGGTTGGTAAGCCATAAACAAGGCACCAGACCACACCAGGTAAGTAATAAAGGGAACACATGCCATCAAGGCACAGGGGCACCAAGAGTCCTCTTTGGGGGACTAAAATGTCTTTATACAAACACCAGGAGTATGGGGAACAAGCAGGAGGAGCTCGCACTCTTGCTTGCTAGCACCCAGTATGACCTAGTCGGACTAACAGAGACATGGTGGGATTCTACACGCGACTGGGCGGTGGGCATTGAGGGGTATAGGTTGTATAGGCATGACAGAGTGGGGAAAAAAGGTGGGGGGGTAGCACTGTATGTTAAGGAGCGGTATACGTCTTCCACCATTAAGGCAGGGGCGGAGGAGGGGAACATGAAAGCATTGTGGGTCAGGATCCAGGGGGGGCCAGGGGAAAAGGACTTGGTTGTGGGGGGTTTACTACAGGTCTCCTCATCAGAATCAAGAGCTAGACAATGTTTTCTCCGGGCAGCTAGCAGACACCACACAGGCGAGGGAGGCGGTGGTCATGAGAGATCTAAACTATCCAGATATCTGCTGGGAGGAGCAGACAGCCAAAACAAGCCGCTCATGGAGGTTGTT
>NW_005842868.1:527695-537529 GCF_000455745.1 Alligator sinensis
GTGATAGACCCTACGGGGGGAGGTTGAGAGAGCTGAATCTCTTCAGCCTTCACAAGAGACAGGTGAGGGGAGATCTTGTGGCTGCCTATACATTTATTAGGGGAGGTCAACGGGGAATAGGGGAAGCGCTGTTTACTAGGGTGCCCCAGGGAGTGACTAGGAATAACAGGTGTAAACTAGTTGAGAATGGATTTAGGTTAGATATTAGGAAGAAATTTTTCACAGTAAGGGTGGCCAGGATCTGGAATGGGCTTCCAAGAGAGGTGGTGCTATCACCTAGCTTGGAGGTCTTCAAGAGGAGGCTAGATAGTCACCTGGCTGGGGCCATCTGACCTCGGTCCTCTTTCCTGCCAGGGGCAGGGGGTCGGACACGATGATCCATTGTGGTCCCTTCCGACTCTACAATCTATGAATCCAACCCCAGAGATCAGTTCTCTTAAGAAAACCTTGGGTCAAATCACCCAAAACGGAGATAGTGAGGAAGGACATTGCGAATTTCTGACTGCAGTTATTCTGTCAAAATGTTAACAAGTGAACGGCTTTATAAGGAGGTTTTCTTGCCAGGAGGTGGGGGGGAAGAGCCAGAAAGACCATATATGCCCAAAGTTATTTGTAGATCAGTAAACCTCTCAGATTCCTTCCATACACAGTGGAGAAGGTCTCTTCTGAACAGAGACCCTGGCTGTTGAACAGATTTTGTAGTCTAATCATTTATTCAGTGTAAGGGAGCCAGGAATCTCATGGTACTCTGGAAATAAACTATTAAATATTCATTTCACTGAATAAACCTCAGCATATAGATGACAAATAAATGTAAGAGGAAATAACCCTTCACCAGAGCTGGGGAAGGAGAGATAAGGCGCATTTAAAATAGCCTATTTCAATATGTTCCATTATTATAAGAAAATAAACGTTAACTGCAGCTTGCAGAATGAATCCAGACATCGTACTGCAGCGTTGTCCTCCTGTTGCAAAAGTATTTTCAGTCACCAGCCTTGATCTACTGGAGACAACACATCTGAGGTCCTAATCCTTGAGCTGTTTAAGCACAGTGAGTTCAATGGCTATACTTATATGAGTGAATTATTTACCTGCCTGAATGTTTGCAGGATGGGAGCCTACATAACATGTAACTGGTACAGCTGTAAACTGGCTGGCTCAGTATTGCTAGCATGGGTCCTCAGCCTGAGAATTCACCCAACTCCTCAATCGCAGAGGTCTGCTCGCTCCCTGCAGCCAGACCTCTGCTGCTAGCAGTTCCCAAGCTAGGTGCTGTAAGGCTTGCTTGGGTTGTGTGCCTCTACCTGAGCCGCAGTCGCAGCATGACTGCTTTGCAGGTATAGCTCTTGTCTTCTCTGCTAGGATTTGCTTTGCCCCTGCTAGTGCTGCGACCCTCCTTGTTGCTTCACATTTTTTCCTGTTGCAATTATTGCACCTCATGTCTGTACCCTCTCTGAATTTCAGCAGAGACATTTGTTGCAGCCACCCTGTCCTTTGTTGTCTCAAATAGAAAATACATTTTTTCTGCCCCTTTCTCAGGCTTCCTAGTCTCTCCCAGCCTAGTTTCACTTGGTTCTCATTAGACTTGAACCAGACCACTTGCCTGGCTTTCTCTCAATACTCTTAACAGCAGCATTACTTCACCTTGCTTGTCTCAGCCTTTCATTCCCTCTGCATAGTTAGGAGGGGTCATTATTATTACTTTACTGCAAATAATACAACTACCTACTCAATGACTATGATGCTCTAATTTTGCTTTCTTGCTATTGCAGTGCTAACAGTCAGTATCTCTATAATTGTCCAAGAACCTTTCTTTGTTAAACACTGCTAAATTCCTGTGTCCACACTTTAAGATGCCTGTTCCATTTCTGCAGTTAGAGCGAGCTGTATTAAATTTGATTTAGGACTCGTGGGTTCAAGCAAACATTCCTTGGCGCTTTCCTCCCACTCTTCTCTCAACCCCCCTTTCATCATCAAAGTAGAAAGAACATTGCTAAATGGATTTCTCTAACAGGTGCGTTTGTCCTGCAGTGGCAGGAATAACCCTAATGAAAGCACAAAACCCACAGCATATCAGTTAGTAAGGATCTTTACTGGTAAGACATTTAAAGACAGACAGTTCAATATTTTGAATGAGGCATCTCCTGCTGAGACCGCGTCTCACTTTTACGCCACCGTGTGGACTTTATCCAAACCTACAACAAATGTCAATTGGTATCAACAACAGAATCAAATTCCTAGTAGCAATTAAGAGGCTGTTTTACACTGTTGAATATTACAAGTCAAATGATCCTAAGCAAAAAATAAAAACAAAAACACACACAAAAAAAACCCCACAGCAAAATGTATATTTTATCTTGACTGCCTCAGTTTTTGTTTCATTTTGAGGACATGTACTGTGATATAATTTGTAAGACTAAGAAGCTTAGGAATAGGAGACTTTGTTACAGCACTGCCTCTACTGAACCTTTGCTAAGAGGCGGAAGGTTGTGCCTCTCGGTGTGGATTAAAAGCATGCAGTCAGTGAGTCCCGCTGTACTAGTCTGACTCCATTTTCTGTAATCTTCACCAAAGACAGGCCTATTTCTCTAGTTCCACTTTAAGGGGAGAATTTGAAAAAGTACCAGCTCTTAGACTCTGAACAACAGGAAAAACATAAAATAAAGCCTTTGGGCCCTAGATCAGGAAAGTAGTTAAAGGTGTTTTAATTCTCACTGTTGCATTACTTTAAAATAAAACACATGCTTAAGGCCCTTTCAAAATAAGGGTGCTTTCCTAAAGAAAAGCTTTATATATCGTTTTGATGGGCACTGTAAAAATCTGAGAGACATGAAAATATACAGCAGTGTTTTCAAATGCGCCTAAGTCATATTGGAGCACACATCAGATTGTCACAGGCTGGTAAGATTTACACAGGCAAGTCCCTTAAGTAGTTTTGAAATCTCTCCCCCTCAAATGCATCTTCATTATTCACAGGATAAAATATAACTTTTTTTTATTTCATTTCCCACGTACAATCAAAAAATAGGTGACTAGCTGTGGCAGGCTATTGCAATATAACCTCATATCTTATGGTGCTGCTAACACACCCTAAACCACTCGACAGTAAATTTATTGCAGATGATTTGCTCAGTTCTGGTGCGGGAAATTCCTGCATTGTGACTCTTGGCTGCTGTGGGAGGGCTGGTATAGAAGTAACTGTCTAGGTACAGACAAGCAAAGCAGCTGAAGTCCTCAAAGAAAGAGAAATGAAGAAGGCCACGTCAGTGATTTATCCTACTCGTTGCAAAGTGAGTTGCTCAATTTAACCATAGTACAATACATCATAATATGATTTCATGTGCACACAGCAATTATATTTCATGCTGGAACTAAATCTGCATGCCAGTGCCTCCCTCACTAAATAATCTCATTCCAGGGGCACTGCGCAAGCAACTCTCACTGGCTAAAGCAGCAAGATGTGATGCTGTCTTTTAATTAGATTTAGAGAGCAGTGCTGGAAAAAAAACCAACCCAGGCTCATTTGTCTTCTCTTCTGACAGCACCGAAATCAAGGAGCTAATAAGCTTGGACTCTGATCTTGTTGGATCTGCTACCGCTAAGCAAGCTAGGCAGACCTGCAAGTGAAACTCAGGGTGCTGTCATCAGGGAGGTTCTCTGACTTGGTGCTAGAACAGACACCCAGAGTTTCAGTGAGCTCAAGGCACTTAAGCTGGAGACCTTATCTTCCCTGGGAGATGGAGAATGGAAGCCTTGGGTGTGCGAGGAAAGCACTAGCATTTGTGTTCCTCTACTGGAGAAAAACACTGAGGTTATTTCTCAGTTCCACTATGGCATGAGGTTTAAATGGTCTGCAAATAGAAGGAAGAACGTAGATCTAAAAATCACCCCCTAATCAGCCTGTTCCAGCCTGCAATTATTTCTGTGTCCAAGGCTCCACCCCACATTCATTATGAGCTTCAGGTCCACATTAACTCTACCCCTACCTATCTCCTCCCCACCCCCCAGTCTCTCCTCTGCTCCTCTTGTGACTCTCTGGGCCCTTTTGTGCACTTCTCTCGCATGTAGCGGGAAGGGAGTTTCAAGGAGGTCCCCTCTCTCCTCCCCAAGCCGGGTGCTGAAGGGGAGGGGGAAGCAGAGGAAATGCCCCATTATTCATAAGAGGGGAAGGAAGGGAGTGGAGCTGTCTTGAACCATCTTTGCTTCACCTTCCTTTTTCCTTTCTGTACAGAGGAGCAGGGAGAGAGCTCCACCAGCTTCCCAGAGCAGGCTGGATGGGCTCCTCTACCCTGAGAGGTGCACAAGCAGGGCAGGCAGCTGATCAGAAAGTAATTTCTGCTGTGTGCCCCTCTATGACTTGCCTTGCTTTATAGTAACTCCCTTTTTCAGGCCTGTGACCCCCTAAAGCACTGCTGTGGCAGAGAGAGGCCCTGGAGCCGAAGGGAATGGTCTGCCAGCCAGTTCCAGAGTATCTAATAATCAGCAAAAGGATCCTGTGCTCCCCTCCTTCACAGCCACCCTGCACAGAAGCAGGCCAGAGGCATGTGTATTTTGGTTATTCTGGGTTGCTACAGTGCTCCCTGGGGGGGCTCTCACCTGTAGCTGTCAGGTGGAACAGCCCCAGGGATACATCTTTGTTCACTTGTTCTCAGTGCCAAGCTGCAGTGAGTTGAACTAAAAAGCAGGGCTGCAGGCTTTTCAAGTGAAGCTTGGACCAAGATCTTGTCTGTGACTGGCATGTAGATCACATGCCTGGAAGTATTTTCATAAAGCATTTTTAAAAGAGTTGTTCTCAAAGAACCAGAATGGAAGACACAAAACTTCTGGCACTTCCGTATCTAATGCCACCTTTCATCTGAGTTCAAAATGCTTTACAGTGATCAACTGAACATCCAGCACTCAAAATCCTAGTATATAAGGGCAGCAAATCTGTCTGATCTCTCTAATGTACATGTCCTGAAAGCATCCAGCAACATAGGTGTCACATGTACCTGGGTGTCCATGATCAGGAGGCTTTCTTGGTGTTCTTAACTGGCCTGAGTTTTCAGTGCATCCTTGAAGAGTCTGGCAACAGTTGCCTCCTCAGTAGCCATGTTTTTCCCTTGCTAGGTGTTTAAAGAGAGGTCTTAAAGGTGTGCAACAGGTGCAGCAATACAACATATAAGTCGAAAGGGCTTTGCAGTACCTAGATTCCAGCCTAGACAACATGTATATAAGTTCCCATGTACTAGATGCAGGGAGGACTGGGTTCTGAGATGTAGGGGCTTGGATTGTGCATGTGAGCAAGTGCTCTTTATGCTTTTCCCAACCTCTGTTTGGCATGTTGTTTCTTCCATCACCTTCCCAACTTCCCCAGTCACTCTGCCTTGTATTTCTATAGCCACTGTAACCAGCCTTTTCCTTTTCCTTCTCCGGCCTTCATTTCTGCCTTAGTCCTAGGCTTCTTTTTGAGGTATTGGAATGTGTCGTGCTCCTAAAGCTCAGCACACCTGTAGTAAAATTACTGTGACATATGGTGTCTGGGGACATTGTAGTAGCTGAAGGTCTGCCATTGTCCCTACTCTCCTGCCCAGTTTCCCTGGGCAGGAAACCAGAAACAGTGCAGTTTCTGTCCCACACATTGTCCCATGCCCATCTTTGGCTTTACTAGGACAGCACCATGGTTCTGTTCCAAGAGCAATGATGTGGTCTGGGATGCTGTGGCTCCTTGATGGAGCATTTCAAGGAAGCATTTCCCTCTCTGTTAGGTGAATTTGGGGGAGTGGGAGTGGCACTGTGCTGATGAGAGGTTAAAGCTAAGGGTCTCCTGGGTTCTTTCTCTTCTGTCTTTGCCACTGATGTGCAGGGTGACCTTGGATAAGTCAATTATTCTCTGAGCTTTGGGGTATCAGTCTGTAAAGGGGAGTCAGTGCTACCTCCTAGAAGAGAAGAGGCTTCATTAATGTATATAAAGTGATGAGAGACTCTTAGGAAACAATGCAAAGAAGTCTTCTTGAACTACATTGATAATAATCAACATATTGTATGAATTCTGCTTTTTCTGTTTGCAAGGAAGCTTTGTTTTTTATGCTCATTCATAATTATTTGATGACATGTTGATTGGAATACCTTTTAGCTTTTGGGCCTCTTGTAGATGATTTGTTGTTCCTCTTGCAAGGTTGTTTGTCTGAGTGATGTGCTGCTCATTTTGGACCCCTGATTTCCTAGCTGTGTTTTTATTTGATCACACAAATAGTTTTCCTAGTGCATGGATTTACTTCTTTGCTGATAATAGCAAGGACTCCCTCTCAGGGCTGGGGCTGATGCACCATGAAGGTATGCTCCCTGTATACATAGGTGCTGGGGTAACCTCCTGGAGTGCTCTTAAATCAGGAGTGGGTTTTCTTCTCCAGTCCAGGCCAGTGCATAAATGACACAATACTGAGCACAGTATCCAGTGAACACTACTTATTAGTATGCTGGTCCCGCCTGCATTTAATCTGAGCATTCTGCAAATCAGAAAATTGCACGTTTATGCTGCAACTTTATTCCTACTCATAATCTTCTAGCATTCCCAATTTATTATCTTAACTCCTTCAAGCAATCCATCCACCTACCTTGTACTTTTGTCCTTTAAGGCCACTATGTTCACAGTTGTCAAAAGCCAGCTGTGCCATGGTTTGCAATGGTATAGATTCACATTTACAATTTAATCACCGCTTGCTGGTAAAACTATACGGCAACCTGTCATTATAGCAGTGTAATTGTACCATAGAAGTCCCTTTTATGCAATTGTGCATTTAATAAGCATGTTGGAGCACTCATCTGACACAGGAGGGTATGGTGAAAACTGAGAACAAGAACCAGAATATCTATATCTATATAAAATTGAATTTACACACACACACACACACACACACACACACACACACACACGGGTCTGGTGGTAAAAATGTACCTTGCCACTTGAAGATTGGCAACGTGGAATGTTTAATTTAAAAGCCAACAGCCTGGTTTACTCACCCATTTAAAGAATAATTACTCCTTCCACTATTTGGTTATGAAGAAGGACAAACTCTGAAAGTGTCATACTGTTTTGCTAGTATGACAGATGTGGATTCCAAACCCTCTGTTCGGCTGAGAAGCAAAGCAAACAGATCATGACTTGTTCTCCATGCAGATTAGAAACTAGTTCTGCAAATTATTTTTAACCACAGCCAGAAAAAAAGAATACCAGTCTCAGTTGCTGGTTTCTAAGAATAAAAGCCTCTGGAAGTCTGCACATTAGGATGTTGTGCTGATAGGCCAGGGAGCTGTTACTATCACACGGCATTAGAATTCACTTCCGCAAAGACAGTGTTGAAAGAGAGACACACATGCTCAATCATTGCATTAGCTAGTGAGATGTTTATATTTAAAAGAAATCCCACATCAAAGCTCACTAACAAGGTCAAGATTAGCATAAATCATAAATATTAGCTAATGAAGCCACGGATACTAGAAAGCTTTACTTCGACTTCTAGTGGCATTAGTGAGACAGAATAAAAAAAAAAAGTCTGGGATCTGTAAACAGTATGAAATGAGATTTGAAAGACTCAAGTAGATGACAGTCAGACATCTTCTGAAGCTATCAAAGAAAGGAGCAAGACTTGGCTTACTGGTAGTGGTTTAACTATCTGGTTAGGTGCTTACCACTTTAGATGTTCTGCAAATTTGGCAAAAATTTTCCTCTAAACATCTTTGTGAGGTAGGAAGTATTCAAATCCTGTTTTATAGATTCAGAAAATGAGAGAGCGCGAGAAATTTCCAAGGTGACCTAGGCAATCCTTGTTCTAACCAATTCACTTGACTCCAAGTCTTTAGAGCCCAATGTTCCTTGTTCATTTGGAAACCTGTTAGCCAATGGCAGGTGGTTTACAGGAAAGAGAAAAGTTCTCTTTATGCAATACAATACCCTCAGGAGATCCTTCTTCCTAACCCCTGCCAATGACCTTGTGCACGCTGAAGCATGGGGGTACAGTTGTTTGTCTCCAGAACCTGCTTTTTTAATTCATTGACGGTTTGCACCTTATTATCTGGACTGTGCAGCAATAGGTGACCCTCACATTGGAAAGATTAGAATAAAGCAGGGAAAAGGGTGACTTAGCTCTGCTATTTTCATAACCAGACTGAGCTAAATTCTACAAATAGTTTAAAGGTTGAAGCAAGTATTTCGGCTCAGCCCTGAATATGGATCTAGGGATAACTTTGCAACCCAAAGAGGAGTTTGGGATGTCCCCAGACAGAATTTCTATGCAGGGTCCCCTCTTCTGTTTGTTGGGGAGAGTGTCTACAGTTTATGGCCCCTCACTCCACTTTATACTCTGCTCTATGCTGTCCTTTCACAACATCTGATGAAGTGAACTTGGGTCAAAAGCTCATGCTCTCTCTATATAAATCGTATAGATGCATATCTCCCCCCCTTCACATGCAACTAGTGTTGCTAGCTTTATGCATATCTACCCCCCTTCACATGCAACTAGTGTTGCTAGCTAGCCTGTGGAGGTAGGGCCATGTCATAGGGCTGAATCAAATCTAGCCCCTTGGATATTACAGATTTCAGAGGTACCAGCAACCTCTTTGTACTTCACTGCAGTTGATGGAATAGCTTGGGAGGGTTCAGTTTTGCAAAAGGCACTGATACTCTATTGCGTATTATGGTCACCGGTGTTACAGCAATTTAGCAGCTCTTTCTCCTCAATCAGATTGTATTGTGACACATGGAATACCTATTGAAAACACACCTGTGCCATTTGGGGTTTGTTCAATGGTATGAAATGAATGCATCATCTGGCTTTCACTATCTTGATCTCTCATGGATGAGATCATTAGCAGCACCTCATTTCATTAGATTAAATGCAAAGTTAAATGTCAGTCACCACAATTTGGGGTCTATTGTGCCATTCTGACAAATGATGAATAGCTGATCAGCTGCCTTCTGGATAAGGTTCTTTCCTGTCATTCCCATGCAGTACTGTTGATATTTCAGCGAGGAGGAAGAAACGGGCAAGGGCTGTGTATATGTGAATGACTTAGGGATTTTGGAACAGGACCTAGAGTTGTCAGCCATGCTGAAGTCCTAGAGCTAACCTAGAGATCTACAATAATAATCTGTATAATAATAATCTGCCCTGCTAAATGGGCAGAAACAATTGGTGACGGACAGGGGAGACAAGGCTGAACTCCTCAACGAGTTCTTTGCCTCAGTGTTCCTAAGCGAGGGGCAAGACAAGTCTCTCAATGGGATTGTAGAGAGGCAGCAGCAAGGTGCCAGACTACCAAGCGTAGACCCTGAGATGGTGCAGAGTCACTTGGAAGAACTGGATGCGTTTAAGTCGGCAGGCCCGGATGAGCTCCATCCGAGGGTGCTGAAGGCACTGGCCGACATCATTGCAGAGCCACTGGCGGGAATATTTGAACACTCGTGGTGCACGGGCCAAGTCCCGGAGGACTGGAAAAGGGCCAATGTGGTCCCCATTTTCAAGAAGGGGAGGAAGGAGGACCCAGGCAACTATAGGCCAGTCAGTCTCACCTCCATCCTCGGCAAAATCTTTGAAAAAATTACCAAGGCTCACATTTGCAAGAGCCCGGCAGGACAAATTATGCTGAGGGGAAACCAGCACGGGTTCGTAGCCTGACTAATCTAGTCTCTTTTTATTACCAGGTTACAAAACGCCTGGATACAGGAGGAGCGGTGGATGTCGTGTACTTAGACTTCAGGAAGGCCTTCGATACAGTATCCCACCCCATACTGGTGAACAAGTTAAGAGGCTGTGACTTGGATGACTACACAGTCCGGTGGGTGGCAAATTGGCT